>NW_015630392.1:296645-297790 GCF_001515625.1 Sinocyclocheilus rhinocerous | reverse complement strand
TATATATATATATATATATATGTGTGTGTGTGTGTGTGTGTGTGTGTGTTTCAGTTTCAGTAAACAGGTCTTTGGTCTCAGAGACTCTGCTCCCAGAGGACTGCTGGTCATGTGGTCAGTTTCTGCGTGCCGTCCCCCTCCCTTCTCCTCCTCTCTCTTGTCCTCGCTCTTCCACTCTTTCTTACCCTCTTAGCAACATAGCTTTGTCCTCTGTTGTGTTTGGTTATGACTGTCCTGTTGCCTAGGGGAGAGAGGAAGGAAGGAAGATAGGGAAGAGGGAGGTCTCCGCGAGAAGCCCAGAAAAAGAAACGAGAGCGATGAACGAATAGAATTAAGATGAACTGCCAGTAAAAAACTCCTATATCCTATACTCTGGGTTTTTCTGGAAGTTGTTTTCCCCTGGCTCTTGCTTAAGGCCTGCTGGGTTGCCCAGTGGGAGCTCGGGGTGGAAGTTGTTTTTCTGCCCCCTACAGTGTGTCTCTCCTGCCCCGGGCTGTGGGCAGAGGGCCAGGGGGAAGGGGCTGTGAGCTGGGCAGGGGGGATGCTGGGAAAGGTGGAGGTTTTGGGCAGGGGGCCAGGCTCAAAGGTGGAGGGGGTAGAGGAGAGGGGTGAGAGGTCAGGGATGTGGAATGTGACTAGGTGAAGTGATAAGACACAGGTCTAGTTAGACCATGATTCTACCGAATCGCTTTTCCCTACGTTGTTATATTGCAAGGCAAGGCAAGTTTATTTATATAGCACATTTCAAACACAATGGTAATTCAAAGTGCTTTACATAAAAGAAATGAAAAAAAATAAAAAAATAAAATTTGAGTTAAGTGCACATGAACACCACCTTGAAGTCACCGGTAGGAAATTTGTTGCTTTTTTTTTAAGCTCTGACTTTGAGCTGTGCAGCATGTCATCTAAAAAATTAGGGCGTAATTGAATTGGTTATGATTGTAAAAGTTGTAATTAGGGATGCACCGAAATCAAAATTCTTGGCCGAAGCCGAAACCGAACAAAATGAAACACTTGGCCGAAGGCCGAATACTGTTTTTCGAGTTTTTTCCCCCATGTATTTTGCCAATTTTTTTCACCATTGCACAAATTAAATAGCCAAAATATGCTTTTTACTGTTTTGTCTTGCTTTTCAAAGAAAAAAA
>NW_015630392.1:277979-296635 GCF_001515625.1 Sinocyclocheilus rhinocerous | reverse complement strand
ATTTATGAATGTTGATGGAGTTCTTGCTTTTTCTCAACTTTTATTTTGGCGGAAACCCGCAGGAAGACCTCAGCACTTCTTTTTGTTGACAACAGCAGATTTATAAATGAGTCTCATTTAGGGCTGTCACGATTATGAAATTTGGCTGACGATTAATTGGGTGTATGACTCCCCCTTGTCTCGTATAAAAAGCACAATAATCGCTATTAGATAAAATAATCGCGATTCGACGGTTATTTAATTATCGCGACAGGTCTAGTCTCATTACGAATACGTTGCACGTATCGCATTGTCATGTGCCTTGTAAAAAAATCATAAAAATGTGACCTTGCAACTGACGAGTACCACTGTTTCAGCGCAGATTTTCCTCGCGCTTTGGACTTTGAACGCTGGTTAACAAGCAGATCCGCCGTGAGCTCATGCAGTGCTGTCAGAATACATGCAATTCGTGCGTGTATTAGAAAACATAACGTTCTGCAGTTTATTTACTAATTGTTTAAGGCCATTTTTTTAAGGCCATTACAGTAACCAGCAACAATCACCCCTTCCTCTTCTCATCGAAGACATGCGATGCAGTACTAAACAGTCTCTCGCTGTCGGTGCTTGTAATGATTTTTGCATCTTTCTCGGACAGTTTTAAATGCTTCCACACTGCTGACATGTTTGTTGCATTGCGCCTCTCACTCTACGCTAGTTGCTATTTGATCGCGTCACGTCATTGTTCAGTACAGTTTATTCGATCTTTTCGCTTATTCTTATAATTTCGGTTGCCGAACATTCGGTGCATCCCTAGTTGTAATTGTGTGTTTGTTTTTCCCCCCAGTTACAGGCACTTTTGTCCTTACTTCTATAATAAATAAAATCTTTTTTTTTAATTAACAAAAACTTTGAACACAATAAATATAGCAAATAATTTGTTTACACTATTAAAGTTTGTATAATGTACTGTTGATGAAAAGAGTGATAAAGCTGGCTAATTTGCAGCATTAGGGATAGGCACCATATTTAATCTGACATTATGGATGCATGATATTATCGGAACGTTATTGGAATCGGCCAGTAAAGGCTTGAAATGTAAACATCAGCATCAGCCGAAATTAAAAAAGAACAAATTATGCCGATATACCTTGCCGAAAAGACAAATAGCTTACATGTGCTCAGGGTGTGATAGTGAAAGGATCACACCAGCAGTGTGGTCATTCTTGTAATGAACTTTTGCCTGAATGATTGCCAAAATCATTTGAGAAATATCGGATATCGGCAAAAATCTAATATCGTCCATCCCTATCTGACATGAATAAAAATCCTGCTGTGAGGCTTAGATGTAAAGTCTATTCAATATCTTAAGGTCCTGAGTCATGTCTAATCATACCTTGTCAAAAGTACCTTTTTCTGACAGTCTGTCAGGGGCCACCAAAATACCTTTTTTTTGTTTACTTTTTTAGAAAGAGGTCATTTCAGTGTTTTTATCGGCTGAACAATTAGCACCATGAAACAACCTTGTACAGGCTCTACATCTAGCCTTATTTTTATGTCAAATTTAATATGGCATTTACCCTTACTAAGGTCCATTACTATTATAATTAGCATAGCTTGAGGCTATCAGCATTAGCGTGTTGACGTCAAGGGTCACTGATAACATACTACTTATACTTTAGAATAGGGATCTCCCCCCCCCCATCTGTCCTTGTGTCTGATAAAGAGGAGAGAGGAAAGACATCAGACCGAGCACGTCTTCATTACCGTCTTCCACCACGCTTCCGGCCCGGCATGCCAGCGCTTTGGCTAGCCCATTAACTGGCCCAATGTGGTTCAGCCCAGCCCGGTCCGGTGGAGGCATGGGGGTCTGTGCAGGGTGGGGGGGTCTGCTCTTGAACCTCATAGAATTATCTGCAGATTAGGTGCTGGGGTGGCTGCCGCCATCACCATGTGTTTCTGTTATCATGGTCCCAATTACCAGGCCCTGTTCGAGACGGGGTGGCAGGCCCATCCCTGGACATCAGAATGTGTCCTTCTGCCAGTCCTGTCTTCCCATTCTTCCCTCCCTCGCTACACCCTTCCATCCTGTGCTCCACCCCTTCACATGGGACAGGCTGGCAAGGAGAAGGCCAACGCCAGGGGCAACCACCAGAGCAGCCTTGTTAATTCGGTAATGAGTCACAACATGAAAAAAAGTTTGGTGATGGAATGTGGAACAAGTGAGAAACAAACTGTCAGAGAAGAAGAAAATCTGAAAAGAAAGGGAAGGTCGGTCAAACCTGTAAATGTGGAAGAACGGGAGCGTGGAAGGAGCCCCATGTTTTTGCGCCCATTCCAGTCGCCAGTTCTTTTCTTTCTCTCTCCCCCCTCACTTTTTTCTTTCTGTTTCTTTTCTAATTTAACTTTTCATTGAAATTTCTTACCCTGTTTAGTGCTCTTGCCAAGTCCCCCGGTGGACAGATGACAAAAGCCCCCTAAAAGCCATGTGATCTTCCATTTTCCGACAGCCACACTTCTGAGGATTAAAGCTATTTAATGACTATAATCTCCCTCTTTCTCAAAAGTGATTTCTCACATTCTGTCGCAGTCAGAGGGATTGCATTAGCATTAATAGATTTATAATTCGCCAGAATGACCACATGTGCCAGGAGGTTTTTTTACTTTTGGGCTCCATTCTTTTCCTGTACTCTGCCTCTTTTTTCCCCTCCTTTTTTCTGGCTCTGAATTCAAGCAAGTGTTTCTTTGTATCTCTTGCACTGTGGTACATGTCTGTGTCTTAGCAAGAAGGCATACCTGTCAGTCGGCACCCCCACCATCACCACCATACCCGCCCCCTCTCACCTCCACAGTGGCTGGATCAGAGAATGGCCTGTCAGGGGCCACGGTCTCATTGTGCAGCCAAAGAATCCACCATGGTTAAGTCCCTTATGGGCTTTTCATCTGGGCTCTTTCATTGGGCCACTGCAACACTTTCTCTCCCGTGCTGCAAGGGTTTTAGGTTGTGTTGGGATGGCTCTTATCCTGACACGGACACAAAAGCATGAGAACAGAACAGGGGGAGGGCACTGTACTTGAAGGAGAGAGGGGAAAGAGGCAGAGGAGGTATGTGAGAGGTGGGCCGGGATGTCTTACGCTAAATGTAATATGAGAAAGTGAGAGAGACTGAAACAGAAAATGAAAGAGGTATAGAAGAGGGTACACATGGGCACAAACATGAGTACTTTCTTTTTTTCTCTCTTTCTCTGTTTTTATTTGATATATTAATTAAAAGACAACATATTTCTCTTTTGTTATGTATTAAAAATGGCATGAACCAAAAAACTTCTTGTGGCATCATCATCCTTTCAAGACGTGAACTTTTCAAAAGTCAAAAAAATCTAAATGCCTTTTTTTAAAATCACTTTTTCCTTTTATTCTGTTTAACAGTAGGGGAAGTAAATCCAACATATATTAAATGAATTAATTTAGCTCGAGATGCCACAACTTTATTTATGAAATACTTAAATTGTAAATTTGAATCTTACAAAAATTACCTTAACCTGGAAAAGGCTCCCATTTGATAGAATGACTTCAAGTATTTTCTTAATGTCAACCCTCCTTCTCTTATTTTACTGATTACTTTACTGATATCTCTATTTTTTAACTTTTTCTTTACTCCAGCTCTGAATTCATTTCTCGCTTAGAGCTAAATTCATAATTCATGGTTTTACAAATTTCTACCCACAAACCCCCATGGAGATTTATTTGTTCTGCACAGCACCTACATTTTAAAGTGGATCGATTCATCACTTGATTTATTTTCTACAAATTCTGCTGTGCTCACCTTTGTGTAATGGGAGAGTAGTGGGCGGAAGTAAAATCCTACAACTGCCATATGGAGTTGAAGTTATTAATTTATAAAATACACGCTGAGGTGATGCACTTTCTTTGTTCTTTTTTTCCTTTTCCCTTGTCCCATTGCATTAGGTCGTAGATTGTGACTCTGTTTCAGTGTGTTTTTCATTTCTAATGAGAATACTGAGCATAGGAGGCCATTGTTGCATTTGGCTTGTGAGTGCGGATGGAGCTTTTAGGGGATGTGGAGCATTATCCTCTGTAAACATACATTTTTTTGGATCTGTTATACCAGAGGCTTTTTCAACGCATTAAAAGTGAACATACAACTTAGAGAAAATAAAGCAAACAAACAGTGCACTGATAGAAAATTCTGTGTTTGTCTGAGCCACAGTGGAACTTTGTGCTCGCAGCATCCCTGCTCAATAAGTCATGAGCTCTCTCCCTTGCTTTCCTTCGAAGTCTGCTAGTTGAGATGCTAAATAGATGATGTGTGGACTGTGTCAGGCCCCATCAGATTGCACAAAGCAGGACAGAATTAAGAGTAAACAATAAACTCGCTTTGTATATCTTTGTATAATGTATGCCTGCATTAATCTAGACTGGCCGTGTTTGCACAAACAGCGAAAAAACATAAATAATCCAGTGCTATGATTTTGTATGCATTGTCCAGTAAGAGGGCTTTCCTTTCTGAATGTGCTCTAATCACTTTTGAGAAGCTTTTCAATCTGGTGACCATAATGAAAATATGATAAAGCAGATCCAAATCTGGGGGATATAGGCATGAGCTTGTTTGCTGAGGGAGGATAAGAGGATAAAAAATACATCTTTGTCCTTATTTCTCTACTCCTTTGGGGTTTGCTGTCTTTAGTTCTTTGCTTCTATTTTGATATTTTCTCTGCCTCTTTAACATTTTAATTCTGTCTGTGTTTTGCATTGCAGATGGTGATGATGACCCGGGGCTCTCCTGGGTGGCGTCCTCTCCCTCTAGCAAAGACGTGGCATCGCCGTCACAGATGCTAGGGGATGGCTGCTGCGATATGGGCATGGGCACAGGGGAGGAAGAAGGGGGCTCTGGCCTGCCTTATCCCTGCCAGTTCTGCGACAAGTCCTTCAGTCGCCTTAGCTACCTGAAGCGCCATGAGCAGATCCACAGTGACAAGCTGCCCTTCAAATGCACCTTCTGCAGTCGTTTGTTCAAACACAAGCGCAGCCGTGATCGTCACGTCAAGCTGCACACCGGTGACAAGAAATACAGTTGCCAGGAGTGTGAGGCAGCATTTTCTCGCAGCGATCATCTCAAGATCCACCTCAAGACACACAGTTCCAGCAAACCATTCAAGTGCAGCATTTGCAAGCGTGGCTTCTCTTCCACCTCCTCTCTCCAGAGCCACATGCAAGCTCATCGGAAGAACAAGGAACACCTGGCAAAGAAAGACCAGGGTAAGCGAGATGGATCTAGCAGTGATGTAGCTGACCAGGACCAGGACCTATACATGTGTGATTACTGCGAGGAGACATTCAGTCAGACAGATGAACTTGAGAAACACGTGCTGACGCAGCATCCCCAGCTCTCAGACCGCGCAGAGCTTCAATGCATCCACTGCCCTGAAATCTTCAGCGATGAAGGCACTCTACTCACCCATATTGATAGAACGCATGCCAACAAGAAACACAAGTGCCCCATGTGTGCTGAGCAGTTCCCATCTGTAGAGGATGTCTATTGCCATCTTGACAGCCACCGGCAGCCAGACTCCAGCAACCACAGTGCCAGTCCTGATCCAGTCTTGGGAAGTGTGGCATCAATGAGCAGTGCTACCCCTGATTCCAGTGCCTCCCTGGAGAGAGGATCAACCCCAGACTTCACCCTTAAGCCTGGACAGAGCAGACGAAAGCTTGCACCTTCTTCTGATCATGACGATGGAAGCTGGACAGGCAAAGTAACCTACAGTTGTCCGTATTGCTCCAAGAGAGATTTCAACAGCCTGGCTGTCCTTGAGATTCATCTGAAGACTATCCATGCAGATAAACCTCAGCAGAGCCACACTTGCCAATTATGTCTGGAAACCCTGCCTACTCTCTATAACCTTAATGAGCATGTGCGCAAAGCACATAGATCCAGTGGGAGCTCTGCGTCAAACTTTCCCCTTCTGCAGTTCAGTAACGTTTCGGCCTTTCATTGCAACTACTGTCCTGACATGTTTGCAGACATCAACAGCCTGCAAGAGCACATTCGTGTTTCTCACTGCTTATCTGGTGGTGGTGTTGTTGCTGGATCCACCACGTTGGAGGGCAACCATGCTTTCTTCTGCAACCAGTGCTCTATGGGTTTCCTTACAGAGTCCTCACTCAACGAGCACATCCAACAGACCCATTGCAGCACTGGGGGAGGTGTGACCAAGATGGAGTCCCCAGTCTTGCAGCCCTCACAGTCCTTCATGGAAGTGTATTCTTGTCCTTACTGCACCAACTCTCCCATCTTCGGTTCCCTTCTCAAACTCACTAAACACATTAAGGAGAATCACAAGAACATCCCACTCGCCAACAACAAGCGCAAAGTCAAAGTGGCAGACTTGAGCCCAGCCTCATCTGACGTGGAGATATCCTCCCCTAAACGCCATAGGGTAACTGGTGACAGCACTCCAGCAGTTGCTAATGGAGACTATCCCTGTAATCAGTGTGACCTTCGATTCACCAGCTTTGAGGGCTTCCAAGCCCATCTCAAGTCCCACTTGGAACTGCTACTGAGGAGACAGTCTTGCCCACAGTGCAACAAAGAGGACTTTGATTCTCAAGAAGCACTGCTTCAGCACTTGACCATTCACTACACCACCACTTCCACCCAGTACGTCTGCGAGAGCTGCGACAAACAGTTCTCTTCTGTAGATGATCTGCAAAAGCACTTGCTAGACATGCATACCTTTGTGCTGTACCACTGCACACTGTGTCAGGAAGTCTTCGATTCGAAGGTGTCCATACAAGTCCACCTGGCCGTCAAGCACAGCAATGAAAAGAAAATGTATCGCTGTACGGCCTGTGCTTGGGACTTCCGCAAAGAAAGTGACCTGCAGTTACATGTGAAGCACAGTCATTTGGGTCACCCTACCAGTACCGTGGCAACAGGAAAAGCACGCAAATGCATATTCTGTGGGGAGACCTTTGGCACAGAAGTAGAGCTCCAGTGTCACATCACTACTCACAGTAAAAAGTATAACTGCCGGCTTTGTGGGAAGGCCTTCCAAGCCATTGTTCTTTTGGAAAGACATCTCAGAGAGAAGCACTGCATTTTTGATGGAGGAAATGGCAATGGAAATGGAGGAAGCCAAAATGGAACGCCCAATGGGGTGACTCAGAGCTCTAAACGTTCTACAGCAGGATCGACTGCAGCTGCTGAGCAAGCAGATTTGCAGAACATGCTGTTAAAAGGAGGAAATCAGGAAACAGCGAACAGCCATGAAGCTAGTGGTGGTGAAGAGGAGCTTGATGCCTCAGAGCCAATGTATGCCTGTGACATCTGTGGTGCGGCCTACACCATGGAGTCTCTGCTTCAAAATCACCGCCTTCGAGACCACAATATCAGGCCTGGTGAGGACGATGCAGGCTCAAGAAAAAAGAAGGCTGACTTCATCAAGGGTAACCACAAGTGCAATGTTTGCTCACGGACCTTCTTTTCTGAGAACGGCTTGAGGGAACATGCCCAGACGCACCGTGGCCCAGCAAAACACTACATGTGTCCCATCTGTGGTGAACGCTTCCCTTCACTGCTTACTCTTACTGAGCACAAGGTCACCCACAGCAAGAGCCTGGACACAGGCACCTGCCGTATCTGTAAGATGCCCCTGCAGAGTGAGGAAGAGTTTATAGAACACTGCCAGATGCACCCTGATCTGAGGAACTCCCTCACAGGCTTCCGCTGTGTAGTTTGCATGCAAACTGTCACCTCAACGCTCGAACTGAAAATCCATGGAACTTTTCACATGCAGAAGCTCTCGTCTTCTGGGGTCAGTGGTGGAGGAGGAGGATCAGCCTCATCATCTCCCAATGGCCAGCTGCAGGCCCACAAACTCTATAAATGTGCCCTGTGTCTCAAAGACTTCAAGAATAAGCAAGAACTGGTCAAGATTGATGTGAACGGCCTGCCTTACGGTCTTTGTGCTGGCTGCATGAGTCGGGGTACAAATGGCCAGTCCCCAACTGTTGTTGTCACCCCACAAGAGGCTGGGGAGAAGTGCACCACTGGACTGCGCTGCCCAGAGTGTGCTGTTAAATTTGAGACCCTGGAAGACCTGGAAAGCCATATTCAGGTGGACCATCCCGAGATGAGCCCTGAGACCAGTGGCGCTAAGAAAGTTACCGATGCTTCACCTGTCCCTAAAGTAAGTGTCAAAGCCTCACCCTCTGATAACCTGATATTACTGTCTTAATTATATGTTCTTTTGTCTGAAAGGGTATTAAAATGTACTTGATAGTTCAATATGAAAACAGAAGATCAAAGATGACTCTTAGCCATTGTCAACAAGCATTGGGCCTTTTGAGAGAAAAGTTCTATCACAAAATGGTTATGTATTTGCTTAGGGTATTTTTAGGTCATTTGAGGTTTTCCTTTAGTTCTCAAATTTGTGTTCTTTCTCTACCTTTTTCTCTTTTTGTGTTTCTTTTCCTATTATCTCTTTTCTTTTGACAATTCAAAGAAGAATTTTATGCAATTTCTTTTGAAAAGGGGAGGCATTGCCAGCAACCATTTTCTGGCAGTATTTTTAGTGTATAAGTTCCCTGTGTTCCCAAAATGTTCTGAGTCAAAGAGAGATGTGTGAATTCATGGCTACATTACTACTGGCCCCAGAGGGTTCAGCAGCCTCATCCTGCTGGGCTATTGTACAGCCTGTTCACTTCACTAGATATTGACAGTGAACTTCCAGGGAAGCTCAATCTTTACCTGTGCTTTTGTCTCAGCTCAGTGTAACAGATAGGAGAATCTCTGCCTTTTCCCCTCTCATTGCAGCATAGGATAGGTCTGTTGTATGCGTGTGTTTGGAAATTTAAAAAAAGCCTGTTCAATGTGAATTCCAACCTTGTATCTTTCCTTGTAGAAGAAGACGTATCAGTGCATCAAATGCCAAATGACCTTTGAGACGGAACGAGAGATCCAGATCCATGTTGCCAATCATATGATCGGTAAGTCGACCACATAGTTTCCTTTGCTAGTGCGCGTGTGTACATGCGTATTTACATGTGTGTGTGTGTGTGTGTGTTTGGCTGCTTGCCAGTCTCTCCTCCTGCTTTCCTACCCTTATTTGCTGCCTTAGTCTTGCCCCAGCACTCTCTCTCACTCCCTGCACACAGGTGTGAGACAGACAGGTAAAATGAACAGCTCTATTTCTGGAAGTGCAGACATCGCTCTCAACAGCTGTTCCATTGTTTAACACTTGACTACGCAGCTGAGGCCTCGGCTGCAGGTCTGATTGCTCTGTTAACTCTTCACCATGCAGCCGAGACCAGGACTGCAGGTCTCACTCCTTCAGCAAAGGCCAACAAACAATTAGGTTCTCTTTTATTCCCCTTCATTTCATTCCTGTAGCCTGTCGTGGACAATTACACGCATTTTGCTCTTTGTTGCAGATATTTTACGAATAGAGTAACTACATGTGTACGTGGAGGGGATGTTATTTACCAATGTAGGAATTCTAATTATGTTAGGTTAGGTGGACTAATAAAGGGCTCTGTGGCTTATCTAATTATGTTATAGGAATGTTTCGAATGTGTTTCCTCAACGCTAACATGCCATAGAGTGCTGGGTGGGACTTTTTAATGATTGGCTCCTGGTGGATGATATTTTCCTTCCTATGTTTCTTTGGCTAGTGGCCCTGGCTGCAGTATATGAGCTTAACTGAACAGTTCCTCTGTAGTTGTTTTATATGCCTCCTCCCTTGGTGTTGTTATTCTTTAAGTAATAATTGCTGCTGCAGCACACTGTAGTGTAGATTAACGAGCTGGGCCTGTGAGTAATTTCACAGAACAAACGGCGCAATGCTCTGAGCCTCAGCAACTTCCCGGCCTTCTCCAGTCCTGACAGCCAATACTAGAGCGGAGCCGCGTGATATATTCTTAGAGTCCTAGTGAGCATGCTGCATCTGTCTTTAGAAAGGCCATTGTGCCTAACCACATAGACTTGTGTGTGTGTTCGCAATCTACACTTTTCTTTTTGTCTGTCCTTATTTTAGGTGGGAGGAATTTTGAGTTTAATTCAAGGGCCCTTTGGTTCCATGTTCATTTTCTTCTTCATATAATGAGCATGAAAGTGCTTAGCACCCAATTATTCCCATATTAACCGCCCTGACTTTAACCTCCCACCCTGTTTCTATCCATCCACCTATCTCTCTCCCATCCCTCTTTCCCATCTCACCTGACCCTTCACCATTCAATCACAACTTAACTGCATCCAACCTGCCCAGTCTCAGACCAACACACTCCAATTTGGACCATGCTGAGTGCTCTCTCCTTTCATCCCTCCATCCTCTCTCTCTTTTCCTCTCTGAAGATACTGATGCTAGAGATAAAGACTGCATGTGAGACGGCAAGGCGGATCGTATGTCTCTCCCCATCGCCATGAAGGGAATTTTGGGTTAATTAACATCATAATTGTCAGAAAAGCTGGAGGAGATTAATTATGGAATTGAGGCAGATTATTTTAAGTGCCGTTGTTATTTTATTATTTTTCCACCCCTCTTCAAAGATTGATGACGTCTTTGAATAATGAAAAGGGAGTCGTGTATTAACCTTTATCAGACTTTGGATTAGGCACCAGAAAATTGAAGCGAGATCACAAAGGAGTTCTAGTTTTAGCGCTTTTGCACTCTGTCTTCCTCTTTCTTTTTGAGATTTCGAAGCAGTCATTAAATAGCTACACTATCTGTCAGCTTTGATATATGACTAGTTAGGCTATTATAAGACTTTGATATTTTAGCCCGCCTTTTATGCTGGAATTTGCAAGCATGCACAGTGTTAAGTTTTATTTTTTTTAACCAAAATAATAATAAAACATATACAACAGGGACACTTACATTACGCAGCTCTGTGGCCACTTGTAAAACATTTGGAGTGACCAAGGATAATAGTAATGAGACTTTATATTTATTTGGCTGTATGTAGACTGACAACCACAACCCAGCCTCATACTTTAATCACGGTCATAAGAACTGGTCAGATTTTGAAAGCCTTTTTTCATTTTCCAGAACAGTGTAGATTAAATCAGTTTAGGCATGTTATTTATGTACAAATGCATTTATAAAAATACCTTACTCTTAAATATCTTACTTTCAAGCGATTCAAGAAATGAAATTTGCGATAAGTCGTGTTAAATCAAGAATGGTCCTTTCTTATAATAATTGTATGCAGCAATTTAGGAATCAGTCATTTTTTAGACAGCCTCATTTATATTAGGTGTGCTTTCTGATTTGTCATGTCAATATCAAACAATTGCTGAAATAGCTGAATTTTGACAGCAAATGGACTCAGTGTAGTTTCACTGTGACATACATGTATTTAATTGTTGCTGATTATTTGACTTACTTATTGAGTGAGTATTTAGTAGGCAACATGTTCTTCTTCCGCCGTGTTAAATAGAACAATTTAGCTTTGTGCTTTTTGCTCACAGTTTGGCAGCTGTGTAAATCGCACAAATTTGATCTCTCCGCCTCCCGTGTTTCATCAGTGCTTTCACTATGCATATTCATGCGTGCATCTCTGCCAAAAGCAGTTTTGTGTGTGTGCGTGTGGTTGTTGCATATATGTTGAAGATGTGAATGTAGTTGATGTGTGGAAGTCCCTGTGCAGTCCTACCCACACATACCTGCTCTTATATATGATTGACACATCTGATAAGAGACTGCATACACAGACAGACACATTCAGCTTTTTTTTTTTGCAACATCCTCCTGGCTTGTGGATACACAGACACACGGTTCCCCGTTTCAGTCGTACTACCTTTTTGCAGAGGTGTGATCATACCTCACCTAGTCTCCCACATCCCCCCCACTTTCCCTTCCTCTCACTCTTTCCAGCTCCGTCCCCCTCCACTCTCTCACTCTAACAGTCACCAGTAGGCTGAGGTGACACCTCATCTCAGTCAGTTTACCTCCTCAAACTTGCAACATCTGCTCCCCTCTGTTCCTCTTCTCTCCTCTTTTCTCTTGTGTCCTTCCTGTGAGCGCCCCACCACTGCGTAAGCACGCTGCCTGTGTCATTTTCTGTATCGTCACTTTGCTCCGCCAGCAGCCCAAGAGGAACCTGCACCAATCACAAGAGACTTTCCTCTCACAAATTAAAAAAAAAAAAAAATCCCACACACACCTTTAACATTCGTTTTACATACCTGAAGGCTTCCTAAGGCATGCTTCAGGTGGGTAGGGCACCTCGAGGTTTTGTGACTTGATCTTTAATTTAGGTTTAGATTATGTTGGTGTCGTTTCAAATCTTCGCTGCTTGCTGCATTTGCATGTAACCGGCGTTGAGCATAGGTGAGGGAATCGATAAAGATTTCGGGCTGTTGCGGTTTGCTGCAAAAGAGCTTGATTACACTGAGATGGGAGGGGTGGAAAAAGCCTAGTGTTTTAATTAATCCGACTGGTGAGGCAGGCGAATGCGATCAGAGCTCCGTTCTCCAGGAGGCGGTGAGCCTGGAGGAATGTGGGTTTATTTTTCCCTGCCTGTTGATTGAAGCCATGTGATTATTTAATGTAGACGTTTGTCTCTGTGCGGAGAGACCGCGTAACGATATTCCTTAGCACGGAGGCGGCAATCCGTGTGTACGGGAAAAATGAATTTCATTAGCGCTGCCCTGATTTCATCAGACAACCGACGGCTCCAGACTGCACCAGGTCATGCAGACTTATATTTACTGTGTGGTTTTTATACTGCATTATCATTAGTTTCATGTTGCAGTGATCATCTGTTCAGCTTCTGCTCAGGATCTTCTCTCATTGGCTTGACACTCTGTCAACCTGCAAAGTGGTCGCATCCCATTGGTCTGCTTGAACTTGACTAATAGTTTTTTTTTATTCTGAAAATAAATGATCTTTTCTGAAATAGAGACTTTTTACTGAACACTGTGATTCAGATATATGTAAAACACATCTATTTACACAACGCAAGTAGTTGCCATGTAAATTTTTTTTTTTGTATATTTATTATACATGCAGTTTTTTATAATCTCATACTGATTGCCAGATTGTATTAAATGTCTGTGATTTAATTTGTCACACTACAGGGCTGTTTGTGGGAAATACAGTAGTGAAGGACTCTTACTTACCAGAGAAACAGAATCTTGGCAATGGACCCTTTTCACAAGACTGTGATGACGCGTTTCAACGGTCATCAGCATCGTAAATAAAGTTTTTTGTATTTTCAGTTTTTTTTTTAATGTATGTGCATTTATAACACTATACTTTGTATTATATTACCTTTGCATTAAATTACAAAAAACTAGTTAAGGCTAATGCGAAGGTGTTTCTAATACAGCGTCTATGGGAGTGACGATAAATTTGACTGCCGTTATCAGTCTCCCTCTGTTTTTTTCCTTTTTTGAAAGTCATGGAGTTTTTCTTTTGCTATTTGAGCAAATGGGAATGCAAAAAATATATTTGTGGTAGTCGCCCATTCACTGCTAAAGATGTTTACCCAACTCTGACGACTTCTCTACTCTACTCTACACTCTACAGCATCTGTCTAATAAAGAAAAAAGACTTTAAATTACACTTTGGCGATACAAGCACATAAAAGACGCCATTTTGATTTGTTCCTGAAATGACAGGGATGCAGATGAAAATGAGAAGGGGAGCTCGATCCAGCTCAGTGAGTTTATATTCATATTAATATAACAGACCCCCTCTGAGCCAGGCTGTTCGTTTGGGGGCAAAAAGATGTCGTGTCCCACTGTCAGGCCACCCTCACGGGGATGTGCCCGCGTAGTCACAGGCATCTCAGTGCACTGCTTTTAATTTTAGTCTTCATTTAGCACAGCACCCCTTGATGATCACCTCTGCGCAGCGGCGTGCCCTGTTGGTGGGGGGAGAGTCGACACAAGCACGCACTCTTGAGAGCGAATGCTAGAAATCACACACACGTATAAGTACATACACACTCTCACACCTGCAGGGGGCACCCCGTGGGTCTACAGCTGTGCAGCGGAAAACAATAAAGCCTGCAGAAAAAAATCCCTTGTGCTCCTGAGAGACCTTCACACACAAAAGATTATGCACTGAAAAATAATAGTAATAAAAATACAGACAGACTGACAGATAAGCAAGACAAGAGAGGGGAAAATAAGCTTGAGTAACAAACAAGCAGACACAAAACACAAGGCCTCTCAAACAATACAGCGAGGAACTCGGCCTAGTATCCCACACTTCCACCTTGACATGTTCTTGACACTCCTTGTGATAAGGTGTGATGTTTTATAATGTTTGTGTTTTGCTAGACGCACATAGCCTGGATTGTTTTTCAGGCCTCAATGCAGTCCTTGGGGTTTGACAAGTTTCCTGTGGTTTTCTTTGCTTTTCATGTTGGGTGAGAGTATAGGAACAGTAGGAGAGGCTTTACTTATTTCACCTCTCCATCCACTTCCTCCCCCCCACACCTCTATCTCCATCCGTCCATTTGGGCACGTCGCAAGGAAAAGCATGCAGACACTAATGTTGCACTAATCACCGGCGTACAGAACTCACAGCACGTCCACTCTCCTCTCAATCGCCCTTAATCAGCCAACACATTTCAATTAGCATATTGTGTTTAACCTCCCTTTCATCTGCCTTTATTAGTGGATTGAGCTGTAGTCAGCCTCTTCACCCCCCTCTGTCCAATGCTGATTCTCCCTCACTCGTCTCAGCTGTATCGCTTTTTTCTCTCTCCGTTTCACTTTTCCAGGGTCTCTTGTATTGCACCGCTGTGATCTGTGAAAGGTTCAGGATTGAACGTTAGAGGACACGCTCTTGTACATCATATACAAAGTTGTTAAAGGGATAGTCCACCCAAAAGGTCCATTTTGTCATGTTGTTCCAAACCTGTACTATATGAATTCCTTTCTTCTGTGGAACACAAAAGAAGATATATTGAAGAATGTTGGTAACTGAACAGTTTCGGTGTCCCATTGACTTCCATTGTATGGACAAAAAATGCAATGAAAGTCAATGGGAACTGAAATTGTTTGGTTTGCATGCAACTAGTTCATGCAAAAATGTCTTCATTTACTCATACTCCAGCTTTTTCCAAACCTGTATGACTTCCTTTTCACTGTGGAATGTGTTTTTTTTTTTTGTCTATACAGTGAAAGTCATTGGAGTCCAGTATTGTTTTAGACCCAGTTGCCTTTCATTATATGGTCAAAAACAGTTGCAACATTCTTCAAAATATTATTTTGCATTCTTCAGATAAAAGAAAGTTATACAGGTTTGGACACGAGGGTGAGTTGGGTGAACTATCCCTTTAAGTTTGTTCATTTGTATATGACAAACCACTGGAAGCGTTTTAGGATAATGAATGCGAAAGGAATAGTTTATCAAATTTTGGCATCATTTAACCATCCTAATATTGATCCAAACCTGTATAGTTTTTTTCATCTGTGGAACACAAAAAGAGAAGTTTACAAGTATAGGTCTTTTTCTAGTAATAAAAGTGAGCACAAGTGCTGTTGAGTTAAAATGACAAAAAATATAATTAAAGTTGTTCTTATTATTTTTTTGGAATGACAAGAGGGTGAGTAAATGATGACAAAAGTATCATTTTAGAAGGAACTCACACCATAACAATGGTTATTTTTCTAGTTCTACTGTATTTTGACAATTTAAGACATGCAAAACCATGGCAGCCCAGTCTCCCTCCATACGGTCACCATGAGTGAACCATGACCCACATGTCTGACCCCTCCTCCACCATCTAACCCTCATGTGATCATAGAGCTGCTGACTAACTGTCACCCTGCCTTCTCTTTCCACCCTCCCTGCCTGTCGGACGGCCCATAGGAGAGCCCGCCCAGCTGCAAGGTTTGTTCCCCCTTATCTCTCTCCATTCTTAGCTAGATTACCTGAATGAATGACCCCCCTCAAGCACACATACATCTCTCACTGCTTGAGTAGAAGGACCGGGGCTATAGTACAGAACAGTGCATGATTGGTCACATAAAGGGGTCATGCCATACTTTTTTCATTTTTCATTCATTTATTTTCCCTCAGGTCCCCATAATTTAGTTTTCATGCTCATTTTCCATACTCTTTTTAACCCTCAGAATTAAACAGACCGTTTTTGTCAGCATGTGAAATGAGAAATGGCTTTTACTCAAGAGCACCCACCCTTCGGCAACAGTCTTTGCAAAGCCTGAATTACGTTGTGACAGGATTACAATAATAATGTGTTGTGGACTTCCCCCACATCTCGCTTTTGTTGTTCGTTTTATATCAAGTGGAGTAATAGTATTTTCTTGTTATGCTGGTTTAGTTCATACTACGGAATAATAGTAGCCATTCTATCCTACTATCTATCCTACTTCCTCGTTGTTAACACAGAATAGGAGTTGTTTCATTATAAATGTGGGCAGTTGTGGTGTATTCAGTGAGCTTGGATCAAAATGTTTTTGGAGCTTTGTTAGATTAAATAAAGCATTTTGAAACTATCTGTCTATCTGTCTGTCTATCTATCTCTGTCTGTGTCTGTCTGTCTGTCTATCTATCTATATCTATCTATCCATACTTCGAGGCTGTCAAATTTTTTTCACAACTTTCAAAGAGTTTTTCTAGCTTCATAAAATTCATTCTTTGAATACATTTTTTTAAAATTCTTCTATACATTTAAATTTAAAATGCAATTCTGCATCTTGTTTGTTGCATTATTTTAAACACAGAAACTGAATTGGAATTTAAAAGACGTTTAATTTGGAGCATACAGTTCATGAGACTGTCATTTCAGTAGTAGAATATGATTTAGATATGAATATATAGAATATGATGTCAAATGGAGCTTAAAAGGGCGCAACCTTACTAATATTATTATGTCATTTGATTTCCATACCCCAAACCCTCTGCCAGTTTACAACACAAACACAAACACACACACACCCACACCCACACCCACACATATTGTCATAGTGGTTATTTGTGCATGGGGCTGGGCCAAGGGCATGAACGCACATACACCTGAATGAGGCTGCTCTCCAGAGAGTATCGCTAATGTCACCGTTAATTCTTAGTTATTCATCCCAGTGATTCTGATGCCTGGAGCAGGAGTCGCACATGTGTTGTCAAGGCAACGCCACATAGATGCTTGCCGTTTGACCCCAGGGTGTTCTCTGTGATGTCATAATAGTCTTCTTGTCTCAACTGTGGGTGTGCTTTTCCATATTTGAATCTTTGTCTTGTCACATCACAGCTATTATTTGTCGAAAATCTGTTTTCATGTACACAAACAGTCACACAAGTCAGATTATTTCTTTAGTGCAGAGTGAAGGATTGTGGGATTGATTGTCGTCTCGTTGTGATAAAGATGACCGGTGCTTATTTTTTTAACAAAGTGATGCCACAGAGCAGTGCAGGCTTTTTATTTTGCTGGAGGTGATGCCCAGCTCATGCTGTAGAGACAGACACACACTTACACAAATACACACACACACACACACATGCACGGAGGCTGGCGACTAAAGGAGACCTGGCGCGGTCTCTCTGTGTCAGCGCAGACTTAATGAGGCAGCACACAAGAAGCTTTAGGAGTCAATGGATGTAGATAATGTGGATGAGGGTTCACTTCACTGAGTGCCTGTACACGAACAAGCCAGTGTCTAGCCTAGGGCCACACTGTGTGTGTGTGTGTGTATAGCCATACTCCTGCCCCCTCCATTCTGTAGTCATGAGAGCAAAAGAAATCATCATTCCTTCACATTGCATGTCACTTCCTTGTTATCCAGCCCCTGATGTCTCTATTGTGCGCGCCGAGCCGATGTTAGGTTGAGTGGCTTTGGTGAGAGCAGTTATTCCTCAGTGTTCTGATGTTTTAAAAGGGTTGGGTTGGTTTTTATGGCTTGTTAATGGTGTGGCGCTCTCTACTGCAGCCCATGTGGCAAGTACGTGAGCATGGGAACAGATGACAGCCCCTCATACACATCATAGACCACCTGGAGCTAGCCAGCCGGAACCTCATAAGAGCCGGGCAACGTTTGAGGGGGATGATGGAGGGTGCGCTGCTAGAGGTGAATAGAGAGAGGGAGAGAGAAAGATTGAGGGAGTTGAGCTTGACCAAATCAATGCAACACACGTGCACAGTTAAACACATGCACATCTGCATATGTTTAAGTTTTACTACTCGGGTGTCCTGAATACATGATTCTGATTGGTCATTCTGCACTCAAATATTTTTGTGTAATGACTGCTAAACTAAATAGTTGCCCCTGGTAACCGATTGCTTACATAGCTGTACTAGTTTTATGGTATCAGTCTGTGGTCTCATTCCTCTCACCTAATAAAATAATATAAAATCAATATTTTATGTTTTATGTATTAGTTTGGTAAGCTTTAAATCAGGGTCCTGATGACCCTGTTGGCGGCAGCCGTCTGACTGTAAATCACGTTTTACTTATTGAGCATATCATTGCATGACCTGCATACACTACTGTTCAAAAGTGTGGGGTGGGTAAGATTTTTTAAAATGTTTTTGAAAGTATTTTATGCTTATCAAGGCTGCTTTTATTTGATTAAATGTACAGTAATAAATAGCTAAATTGTGAAACATTATTACAATTCAAAACAATTAATAAAGAATTTTAAATGTAATTTATTTATTTCAACAGCCATTACTCCAGTCTTCAG
>NW_015630392.1:206001-277905 GCF_001515625.1 Sinocyclocheilus rhinocerous | reverse complement strand
GAATTCTACTAGCTTTATCTTGGTATCCTGATGTTAATGGACACTGTTGCTCACAGAATGAATAATGGTTGACAGTGAATAGAGCATGTTTTCAGTGGCTGGAGAAAACAACCACAACAAGATACATGAAAAACAAACAACAACAAAAAGGATGGCCATCACTGAGAAAATTAGTCTCTGAGGAGTTTTAAAAAAAAAAAAAAAAAAAAAAAAAAAAATCATTCAAATATGCTAATTTGGTGCTAAAGAACCATTTTTATTTTGATTGAAAACAGTTGTGCTTATTAATATTTTGGTCAAAATATTTTTTCAGTATTATTTGATGAATAGAAAGTTCAAAAGAACAGCATTAATTTGAAATAGAAATCTTTTGTAATATTATAAATGTCTTTACTGTATTTTTTTATCAATTTAATGTATACTTGCTGCAGAGAAGAATGAATTTCTGAAAGATATGTAAAATATATATACAAATACACACACACACACACACACACACACACACACATATATATATATATATATATATATATATATATATATATGTAGATATACAAACATACATACACTGATAACCAATATATAGCTGATGTTATAATTTTCTATGCATTATTTCTAAATACATTTACCATAAAACATTCAAAATTATAATCAGTTGTTTTAAATGGCAAATATTTATTTGTTTTTTTTTAAAGATTACATTCAACAGTGTTATGATTAATTTATAGTGTTGAATATGTAATTTAATTTATTTTATTGTGCTGTATGCAGATCTGTGTATGAATTCACATTCAAGCTCAAACATGCTGTGATGGCTCATGACCCCTAAATTTCTCCATGACCAAACACCACTGATTTCATTAATTTACTGTCTCTCTCTCTCATCCTTTCTCCCTCCTTTGAATAGCTCCCACAGAGAATGTCATGTTGAAAAGGGAGTGAGGCAGCAATGTTTTGCCAAAATGTTTGTTTGCAAGGCTGAGTGATGTCTGATCCCCCTGAGAGCTCATTTTGCCATGTTTGCGCTTGATTTGCTTCTTATGCTGTTTATTAAAGGTAATTACAAGCTGTTTGGAGATCTATAAGAGAACTGCTCAGGGGGAGCCTCCTCCAAAAGGTGTGGGAACAGAATGGAAAATGAGGTACACTTGTGGGCGACGTGGCGAAATCGCCTGGGTAGGGGTTGCAGGTGTGCTTGGAGAAAAGACTGCGGAGGAACGTGTCTTTAGTTGATTGGGTTTACTGATACGTCATGATCTCTGACACAGGAAGCGCTAGATCTGAATGAATCTTTGACATGTTGGTATGTTAGCAGCATGTGTGTACATCTTTCTCAGGTAAATCTGGTAGAGGTGCAGCTGTCCCGTTTCCCCCCTTTCCCTCCCTGCCGTCCCAGATCCGTCCAGGTGTGTCTCAGCCAGCTGCCGTGGAGGGGAAGGAGCGGCGATATCAGGAGCTCGTCAGCCTCCCAACCCTCCCTTCTCTGTGCCGTGCGGTAATTGTTAAAAAGACAAACAAGCTGCCTGCCTATCTGTGCATAATGAAAGGGGGCCAGCCGCAATTTGCTCCTCACTTAATTCGTTAAGTATTCTGAATTTATTTTCTCGAGTGACAGTGGCATCTGTCGTAGCTGGCGAAGAGGACTTACGTGCACATGACTTTACACAATGGATGCGTGATGAGGGGGAGAAAATGTGATAAGGATGGAATTCCTAAGAGAACTAGTAATGTCCAATTTGTTAATGAATCATTTATTTGAGTTGGATATATTCAATGAATCACTTGATACAGTCAAAGATTCATTCATGAAGCAGACTTTTTTGGTTCTAAACTTACATTTTGGTCTTTCCCTCTTATAAAGCTTATCCTATGGCTTCAGAAGACATGAAATGTGGTGCGTGGTCATTTAGACTATTTTAATTATGCTTTTGCTGCCTTTTTGAAGACTGAAGTTCCCATTCATAGTAATTGCATGGAAAAGAGCGGCTAGAAAAAGAAAGTCAAGCAGCTTTTGATCAACAGGAGGGTGAGTAAATAATTTAAAAAGGAAGAGTTCTCATTTTTGAGAGTGGTGGGGGCAAGGTATAGCTCTTGAAAGAACCCAAGTTGACGTCAGAAAAACAGAGCGGTGCAGGTGATACAACAGTGCCAGGTAAACTCTGCAAATAAAGCCCCCTAAATACTGCCTGATAATTAACATCTGCTGTCTGGTGTGATCTTGCCTCTGCACATCAGCTCAGTGTGTGAGTATATACTGTGTGTGTGTGTGTGTATGTGTGGGAGGCAGGAATAAGCGGATGTCACAGCTCATCAGTGCTCTATGTGAGATGCGCAGGAATCAGGGGAAGGCACGCTCTCGATGGAAGGGTGGGGGCGGAGGTCCCAGAGAGACGGGTGGAGGCCCCTCAGAGTGTGTGCATGCACTCAAGCCCATGTGTGGGAGAAGGGGCCACCTGGGGTCGGACTCTTCAAAGGCCGCTCTCTGAGAAGTGGTGAGAGGTGCCTGTATGACAGGAATCCTGGCTTTGATCCGGAATAGGAGTCAGAGTGGGAGAGGAGATGGAAGGCAGGAAGGATGAATCCAGAAGGGAATTCAGAGGTGTGACTTGTAGATAAAAAACAGAAGGTGTGGTACACGGTAGATCTAGGATAGGCCTATCCCCTGTTAGATTTCTTTTAGGATTCACTATAAATCTTCACTTTTACCCTGTGGGTATGCCTCTAACATGTCTCTGCTGTTTGCCTGTCTCCTTGTTTTGTTGTATGTATAACTCTGCGTTCAGAGGCTTTCTGTGTTTATGTTTCTCGCTTTGAGTTACATCTGGTTTGTTTAGAGCATTCATTTCATTAACTAGTGGTATATTGTTCATAAGTTTTAAACTTGAATTTGCAACTTTTCCATGTTTGTTTGGAATACAGACTGTTACCTCAAATCATTGATTTAAATAAGGAAAGTTGTTCTATTACCTTTTAAGAGTTTAAACTTGGGATTCACAGTTATTGTTATCATATCAGATATTAGAGATTAAAAAAGTATATATTACATTAAACATACATATATTACATAAAAAAACATACATGTACAACAACACATTGTAAAATTAAAATATTCTATATGTATATTTGATTGTACATAATGTACATATTGTACATACTATTAAATGTGTAATATTATGTAATATAATATTATATTTATTGTATGTTTATTTTTACGTGTAGATGACATTTGCCATCATTTAACACTCACTTGAAGGTAATCTAGTTAATCATTAAAAACAGTTGAATAGTTCATTTAATAGTTGATTGTAATCTTGTTGATTGTAGCAAATCTCAAAATGAATAACCATGTTTCTTACTATAAATTATAAAGCTGTGATGCCTAAATTCACTTGTAGGTTAGTTTAGTGTTTCATTTGGTTTTATATTATGTTGCATAGAAATTTTTGGCTATATTAGCTATTTGGCATTGTCAACCATATCATAAGGAATAAATAATTTTAATATCGTCCATAACTTGTGCTTTTCTCCTGGTGGGCTTTAAAAAAAAAACTGGAAATGTCCTGTAAACTGTTGTGTGTGTGTTTGTGTGTGTGTGAGTGAGTGTGTGTAAACAAAGTTTAAGTCTAGAAGTTTGAGATATAGAAGGAACTGGCTCAGTTTTATCATGCTGTGTCCTCACTGGCTATTCAGCATCACCAACATATTCAGATATTTCACCTTGAACTTGTAGAACATTTTCAGTTGGAATGAAGAGATTAAGAGAATGAGAGAGGGAAGAAGAAGATTATTGGGTATCATAAAGATCGAGGGATGCAACGGACGGGTGAAATGGGGAGGGATCCGTGGGACAGAGGGGAAATGGGGGAGATTTGGCAAGAAACAAGGGATGAGATGAGAGGGATGCATGATCAGTGCATTTCCCTCCCTACTCGGTACAGAGATGTTGCGGGAGGAATAGATACGGAGGGAGGGAGAAAGAGAGAGAGATGAACTGACCGGGTGCTGATGAGGGAGGTTGACCTTCGGAAGTGAGTGAGAGCGAGCGAGGAGGATGAGGCTGGCTGACAGGGGCTCTCCTGGTTTTTGGCAGCCTCTTAGTCTGCGCGGTGAGCAGCTGGACTTCATTAGGCGCTGGTGTTAATTACTGGGTCCAGGCTGCAGCCGCCTGCACGCACAAAACACTCGCCGTAATTCAGCCAGGGTCACCTTGAAATTGATCATTTACCATCAGTGAGAGGAAGACGGACTGAGTAGAATGAATGAACGAGTGACACAAACTATTTGGTCTGTTTTTAAAACCTAGTAAGGCACATTCCCAACATGAAGACTGTTATAAATGCTATGCATCTTAAGATATAGTTTATGGCTTAATTCTAAGGCAATTTGAAACCTTTGCAGTGGATGCAATACCATAATGAATTCTGATAAGCTTAGTGGAAAAAATTAACCCAAGATGACGGATGAGCCAATAGAAACATTGACTTTTAAATACTTAGATTTCATTCAGTACTGAAAATTATAGATAAAAATGGTGTGCGTATGTATTATGTTTGTTGTCTGGTACCTTAGTGTCACGCTTAAGACAAACTTTATTGAAAGTTGTTGGAAATCTCTTGGAGAAGCTCTATTTGTGTGGAATACTGTACGTTGATGCCAATGTAGAGTGATCAAAATCTTTTTTAGTTTTTTCCAAATTGTCTATACTGTTCCACTAAATAGATTTAGATTTGATAGTATGTGTTAAATAGAATATGTAGAACGTTCTACAGCTCTGCAGAAATGCAGGAACAGATTCCGTGCCTGCTTGAGGTTCTATGATGGTTAGGTTGCTGTCTTGGAAAGTTTGGCATCGAGGCAGCTCACTAGGTTCTGAAACAGAGTTTGTGTCTTCTAAAAGAGCTGTGAAATAAAAACAGCTGTTTCTTAGCTAGTGACACAAATGGTGAGTGTTAAATGCTACAGCTGTAGCAGACGCCGCGGAACGTCGTATACGGGGTGAAGTCGCAGTCAAGGCAGTGATCGCTGCGGCTTGGTTTCCTGTGACACTGGCCTGCAAGGTCAACCTCCCTGTGGCGGATGACTCAGCTGACCAAACCTGGGAAAAGGACCGTTCAGGGCTTGAAATGTGTGGGAGAGAAAGCTGGCAGAAAGCACAACATTTGGAGATTATTTTCCGTCCACTGCTGTGGGACCTCTTCACACTTATGATAGCTCTGTCGCACACATACACACAGTTATACAATTACTTTAAGTTATTCTTTGGAGTGAAGCTCACGGTCCTACCTTGGCAACACTATGGTAATTACAGTACAAGAGGACAAAGAGAGACAAATGGAAGTCGAAGAGGTATGAGAGAGAGAGAGAGAGAGGATGTAATAGTTGGGCTGATGCATATGCGGTCCCTGTGTACCAGAGGCGTACAATAGAGTGCTTTTATTCAGCATCCTCACAAAACAAAAGTCTACCACTCTCTGCTCTCAATAATACAAAGGTCTGATACAATCTCCTTCTTAATTCTCAACCATGTCAGTTTTTCAGGAATGTTTTTGCCTCCTCCCTGAAGAAAATCAATGCATTCTGATTTGGTAATTTCCCATGGTGCCACACTCTGTGCTCCCTACGCTGAGAGAGGTGACAAAATCCGGTCATGGCGGCGTGAACCTTCCCCCCTCCCTTCCCATCTTTCTCTGTTTCCACCCTGCTTTTGTTTGTGTTTCTCTCTCCTCTCTCTCTCTCTCTCTCTCTCTCGCCATCTCTGGGTGTTGCGACAGCGCGCAAGCTTAGAATATGTTGGAATTTCGCAGCCCTTCCCGGTGCTCTGGTGAAAAACACTCATTTGTGACGGTGCCAAGCTGCTAATGGCGGATGGCGGGGTCCGTGCCGAATCCCACCTCCGCTCCCCCGCGCTCGTTATTCCATGCTCGGCGCCGCTCGCACCCCTCCCCTACATCTGCCAAACTCAGCTGCGAGGGAGCGGCATAATTATCCCGCCGGAGCCTCAGACGCCTCCATGCCGTCACAACTGGGGCTTCATTAGAGACCCGCAAGAATGCCCCTGTGTGTGTATGTGTGTGTGCAAGAGAATGTGTTACGTTTATTTGAAGATATTTGCACACGTCCCTTTGTGTGTTTGCGTGTTGTGTATGCATGCGAGTGTGTAGCGAAGCATGGATAGTTGCTCCAAGAGTTTTATGTCCATGGCTTGCAGCGCGAGTGTTACTTTGGTGCCGTTCACGTGCGTGTTTGCGAGTCCTGTCTGTGCTAATATTCTGGTGAGTACACCATTAATGAGTGTGTGGCGTGTGGGTGTGCGAGGAGCTGATGAGTCGGGCTCAGAGGTAATTTGACTTCTTAGAGCTACAGACCCCTGTGCCAACCCCCCAAGCCCCCTTCACCAGCTGAGCAGTCCCTGAGGAAGGCCGTGTTTAACAGGGCCTAGATTCCCCCACTTTCAACACACACATGCCGCAATGACACACACTTATATACTGTCAAAGACACGCACACTTCAAATGCACATTCATAATGAGACATTGGCCTCTCCTAAAGGCGCCTGTCCATGTGTGCATCTCTCTGAGACTTATTTGTCTTGTGTGAGAGTTTGCTTGTAGGCTAAAGTGTGAATAGTAAACACATATGTCAGTGTTGTGAATAAAAAGTCAGTTAAGCCATAAAACAAAGGTTTAAATTCATGTTCAGGTGGTTTTTGGAGCTTTCTGGAAGTATCACAACATTTTGTTTGATTTCTGCTCTTAGTTTTTGATTGAACACCATTTTAAGACTAAATCTCATCTGCCTTTCTCATTTTTAGACTGTAGTATCTCTGTCTTGTTCATCCACAGTCTGTTCACTGACTGACTGATGCACTTCTGTATAGCTTGAATCAAATTGCCTGTCTTCTTGTAACTCCCATGAGTCAAGTCAGGTTTTTACCAGTGTGTTTGGAAATTAAGTAGCTTAAAAATTAAGTACCAAATTTTACAGAACAAAATTAAGCTGTATTATTATTATTATTATTATATAAAAAAATATTTCTTGTTTTGTACAAACATTCAGATGGACTGTGTCTTCTTTTATTTTCTATTAAATTTTTTTAATTTAACTTTTTAATTTAATTTTTCTATTATCTTTTTTTTTTTTTTTAGAAAGAAATTAATACTTTCCTTCAGCATAGGTGTATTGATAAAAAAACATTTACATTGTTACAAAATATTTCTATATCAAATAAATTCAGTTGTTTTATAGCCTTCTATTTATCAAATAATCCTAAAAAATGTATCATGGTTTCCACAAAAATATAAAGTAGCACAACCATTTTTCAATGTTGATAAGAAATGTTTCATGAGCACCAGCACAGCATATTAGAATGATTTCTGAAGGTTAATGTGACACTGAAGACTGTATTAATGGCAGCTGAAAATTCAACTTTGCCATCACAGAAATAAATTACATTTTAAAATAAATTAATATAGAAAAAAAGTTTTAAAAAAAATTATTTTGTAATAATTTATATAAGTATATATAAATAAGTAATCTTTTTTGATCAAATAAATGCACCCTTGGTGAGCATAAGTGACTTCTTTCAAAAACAAAAAAGATGTACAGACCAGTACAACAGTAGCTCCAAAATAAAAGTTTTTGTTTACATAGTAAATGTGTGTGTACTGTGTATATTTATTATGTATATATAAATACACACAAATGCATGTATATATTCAAGAAAAATATATTGTTTATATATTAAATATATTTATATATAATATAAATTATATGAATATAAATATATACAGTTAAATACATGTAAATATTTTCAAAATATACACTGTATGTGTGTGTATTTATATATACATAATAAATATACCGAGTACACACACATATACTATGTAAAAAAAAAAAAACTTTTATTTTGGATGCAATTAATCGCGATTAATCGTTGCCCAGCACTAATAAATATATATTATATTTGATCTGTTTGTCGTTTAATCTATTTGAGATAAAGAGGAACTGTAGTCATTTTACATGGATACTGGCCAGAATAAGCTGCAAAGTGAACCAAACTAAGACTGACCTGATTTGAGTATTGAGCTGAAGTTATCTGAAAATGCTAGCTTAGAATCAGATGATTTGTTGTTGTAGATTTTTTCCCTCTCATCAAGTTTCTCTTTTCGCTCTCATTTCTCTTCTTATGTCTCTTTCACCTCCTCTACTTTTCTCTCTGCTCTCTGAAGAGTATGGAGACTCTAATTGTAATGATGTTTTGGGTTCTTTTTATCTCTGCCACACATTGATGTTGTAATTGTAGGTTGGTGTGTGTGTGAAAGAGGGAAAGAGGAGGGTTATTACTGTCCACTGTTCTCACAGGCCACCGACCGCGCTGTCGTAGACGGCCGTTAGCGCATGTGATGTGGGGCTGGCTGTGGTATCACCTTGCTGCAACTACTATGTTGCTCTGCCATAGAACTCCGCAAGCTCCTTTTCTGCACTTCTTATTTAGAGAAATCAACCACTGATTTCTAGTTGTGTCCTCTTTTGGAAGGCCAAACAAAATTTTTCCGCTTTCGCAACGAAACACACAGCGTCTTCATGACATGGCGGCGGCGGCGGCGGCAAACTTGAAATCGCATCATATGACCCCTTTAAGTCACTTTAAACATATTTGTGCACAATTTGGCGTTCCATTGTGTTCTCTTTATATATTTACTCATGTATTACCTTTATGTCAGCCAGAATAGTTTCATGAGAACACTGAGACATCCACTTGAGGAAGAATGCTTCAGATTTTCCATTTGAAACTCGGCAGGGACATCAGACCACCTTGGAGGAACCACAAGCCTCCTCTGCATACCCTCCACCCCAAAGGAAAGCCAGAACTTCTCAGTTCCAGGCCAAAGCAAGCATCCTCTCCCCTCCTGGGCCAGATCTTCTAGCGCAGTTACACACCAGTGTTCGCCCAGGGACAGAGGGGAAGTTAAGCATGAAAGCTACTTGATACTCTCGCCTCACTTTTATGCACTAGACTAACCATTTTGAACCTTTTTGAACTAGATTTCAGTGTTAGGAACAAGACAGGCATGTTTTCACTATTTGGTGACCTTTGGATGTGGGGTCAGACGTCAAAGGGTAAACACTGTGCTGACTCGTTGCATTTTCTGCAGGCGTTAATTGTGCTGCTGGCACCTTATTGACAGTGTTTCTTGCTCTCCATACTGTGCACATTTTGTCTCACTCAAACCTCAGCCCCCTCCTTCCTCTGTCAGTAAATCCCCTTTATACTGGAGGGACGTGAGGGAATGGTAGAGATGGATGAAGAGGGAGGGAAGAATTGATAGATAGATATATTGCTGAGGGAGGAGGGTGAGCTGTGAGTTGGGCTTCTACGTAAGTGTCAGTCATATTAAAAGCCGCTGACAGCTTTCGCTTCCAGACCAAACTCTGGACAAATAGGTCTCCAATCGATAGTTTCCCAACAGCAATATTTGGTATCAATGCGTGTCCTTCTCATTACACGATGAGTCCAGAGTCTCCCTGGGCTCTGAATAATTTATCCCCCTGACGTGGAGAGAATAGCAAAGAAGGAAAGGCCGCCCTATCTCTCTCGTACTCTACTGCTCCGTTCCAAAACCTAGTGAGCTGCCTCCGTAGGCAGCATTTTAAAGCATTATAGCTGTGAAGTCTGTTCCAAAAGGTAGGCAGGGTAATTATGCTGCCTCCTAAGATACAAAATTTTGGCTAAATTCTAAGGCAACAATGCATTTGCAGAGAAAGTAATCTCAGAATGTGCTGCGACAAGCTTAGTTTAAAAAAAAAAAAAAGACAAGATGGTGGACAGAGCAAAGAGAAATGAGAGAAATGTTGAATATAAATATATTAACCTCAAATATATTTTTCCTCAAATATTATTCAGACTTGAATTAAGAAAGCTTTTTAAAATCTCAGTTCTGTTCCTGAGTTTGAATAGTTGCAAACAGGATATGGAATTGCAATTTGAATGTTTAAGTATTCAATATTTCATATTTATTTTTAATTATTGAATGTAAGGAAGTAGTATTATTTGAAAGAGTTGACATAACAATTTTTTTACAATTTTGGTCAAGAACTTTGAATATCTGAAACTTCGGATGGATGGGTGGGTGAATGGATAGATATGTTTATGAGTAGTATGTTTTTAGTATGCTAACAGTGACAGCGGTAGAGCATTTCCAATCACTTATGAGGTTTCATTTCAGTTAAGTTGTCTAAATAGGCAGCTGCTTTCTAAGACAACAAGGCAGTTCACTAGGTTTTGTAACAGAGCCCACCACACTTAGCTCTCCATAGCTCATACAATGCGCTCACCTCATTGCCTATGTTCTCAGCCTGTCCCTTTCTCTTCCGCATTGACACAAATCTTTCCCTCTCTTTCTCATGCTTTTCTCATCATCATATTTTTACTTTTCCTCCAGCAGCCCCACTTCTCTTTTTAAGTAGCTTTGCATACATTAATCGCTCGCCATGCCAGGTGCTGCTGGGTAGTATTTGCCTAGACTCAGCAGTATGTGTGCGTTTATGGGGTGAGCAGGGTCTATGAGGGTCCTCCATAAGAAGAGGATCAACATATCCATAGGCGTTACACATCTTGCCGTTGTCTCTCCGGGGAAAGGGCGCTCGAAGAGCAAACTCATTTTAAACACACTTACTCCACTCCGACCGCATCTCTCGCTCATTATGGCAGCAGCCAATAGCGTGGGATCCGTGTGGAGGTGAGCCATCTTGAATAAGTGGTAGAGAACATTAGCGAAGAAGAAGATAATGGAGGTCTGGAAGGCTGGCTAATGAGTGCTATCCTCTCAGGAGCAGACCCTCAGCCTTATCCCTCTCTCTCCCTGATCAAATGCGCCGAGGAGAAAGCAGGAGGAAAAGGTTCCCGCTCCATTTTCCGTTATCTTTCGTGACCCTTCCCCCCTCACCCACCCTCGCCTCCTAATCATCGCTAAGTATTATAAATGTTAGCTTAAACCAGGCAATCATCACTACACCATAATAATAAACTTTTATTGCCGCGCTCCTGCAGTAATTAATCTGATACCTGTGCTATAACTGTTGATTTAAAAAAAAAAAAAAACTACACAGAGTTATAAACAGATTATGGTAAAAATGACCTGACTTGCGTGAAGAAATGTTAAAACACTGACAAAACGGTTCATTTTTATTTTTAGACATTAAGTAAATCCAAGCAGCATTTTCAGTGGTTCACAGCTCAGAAGTTTCAGCTGTGCTGGCTTGTTTAACCCGCATGTTCTGTTTTGTGTCTCAGAGACCCCCAGGGCCATTTTATAGCTTAAAAATCACACAAACAAAATAACACAAATCACATAAACAAAATTTCAATTATACTCCATGAAACATTTTTCACCTATTTGGGGTTTTAGAGACCCCTGATGTAAAATATTAAGTAATGCAATAAATTCTCACATTAAAGACTATACACTTTTGCCAATTGTTTTTCATTAATTTTATTGTATTTTTATATGGTTTGTATTTACCAATGTTATTTATACGCTGTTTTAGTATTTATTAATATTTTGAATTGAAATATTTGAATTTGAATTTGCTTTTATTTTTATATTTTCAATTTTCATTTTAGTTTTAGTAATATTTTGTGTGCTTTTGTCATTTTATTATTTTTTTATATTTATATATTGCATTAGTTTCAGTTTTAGTAATATTAGTAATTTATCTTAAGGTTTTTTTATTTTGACACTTTTCATTGAATATGCATATTTTATTTTAAAATTGTATTAATAGTTTTAGATTTAAGCCTCATACACACCGGGACGATTATCGCGCGCGTATATCGCCTACGGTTTTCAATGCGTTCAATGTGTGCTCGGCAAGACCATTTTGTGCCTGAGCGCCACCAAGTCGTGTTTTACTGTAACTTCAGCAGCTCCAGGCACGTGAACAAAAGCGACAATCTCATTGGCCGGCCAGTTTTTAACGCGGCGCGTCAAACCAAAAAAATGAGCCCGAGGCGTTTTAAAAAAAATTACGCTTTTATGGCTCGCGTTTTGCGCGTCGGTGTTCACTCACATTGGCACCCTTTGTTTAGTCACGAGGCGTTAAATGTCGGCGATAAACGCGTGCGATATTCGTCCCGGTGTGAACAAGCCTTTAGTTTTATTTGACAATAACTACTCCCATTTCTAAAAAGTGTATGAATAATTACTGGTATGAAAGATTGTGAGTTATCTTCCATAGTATATATCTACTTGATTTTTGTTAGGTCAAGGGAACTTATTAAAATAATTTTGGAAAATTTTGAAGTTGTCAACTTACCATTTATTATTTTTACACAAATATCATTGGGATTTCTCATACCCCAAACATAAAAACAGTTAAGTCAATCTCAACAGAACATGAAAGTTGAAAAGAAGAAGAAGAACACAAATTTATTGCGGAGTGGAGAGGCAGTAAACTGCCCTGAGGATGTCATTGTGACTTGAGGTTTCGGTAGACATCGGATGACAGGCAGACAGTTGGAATAATTCTGGGAGATTTTCTGCCTTCATATTCTCTTCATTTTCAATTCCACATAATGCGTCCTTCCCTGTAGCGAAGTAATCATATTACAGTTTGTATCTATTTAAATGTGTGTGTGTTTTGAAGACAGAAAAAGAGAGTTAGAAGTGCTAACTTTTAGCAGATGTTGTCTTGACATGTATGAGTGTGCGTAATAGAGACGCACTTCTGCTCTTTACTGGGTGTATATGAATAAGAGCTGAAGGGGCAGATTAAAAGTGTGGGGTTTGTGCCCCGAGGCCGGCTCTAGTCTGCCGCAATCCCTTATCCAGCCTCGACCCAGACAGCATTGATCCACACGAGTGCGTGCATGTACAGAGCTTATTAACCCTTGTAAAAACTACCTAGTCTCTGGCTGGTCAACTATTTAACACATAGAGATACTTTTTGGAATCATCATTTAATGCCACATGACATCTGTCGGTGGAATTTGTTTCTGTAACTTGTGGTTGTTGGTCCAATTAGGTTAGGGGTGCACAGACAGAAATTGTCGTACCAATTTTGATGTAGTCGTCCAAACAGTGAAGGAGCAGTCCAACTGTGCTATGGGTTCATGTATGGGCAAACACAGACTCACTCCTGCTAAAGTCTCTTTTGTGTCAGGGCTTCAATGCCACAGACGGTTTTACAAGTTTGCTATAGGTAGCAAGAAAAAACTACACTGTAAACTGTGAAAATGCACACTAAAAAGTAGCTTAGAAGTCCTGATGTTTGCTTTGATATATCTTACAATGTAAAAAAAAAATAAAAAAATAACAATTTGCTCAGCTTGGCTTGATGTATCTTTAAAGGGGTCATATGATGCGATTTCAAGTTTTCCTTTCTCTTTGGAGTGTTACAAGCTGATTGTGCATAGATAAGATCCCTGAAGTTGCAAAGACTAAAGTCTCAAAACCAAAGAGATATTCTTTATCAAAGTTAAGAAAGGAGGGGGCTTTGTAGAAAACGAAGCGTTTGAGAGAGGCGGGGCATAGAGGACCTACAATAATGTACAGTATTTGAAAAATAATGTGTTTTTTGAACATTAAAGCATGTCAACATATTCTGTTACACCAAATACACAAAATAATGATCTTTAAAAAAGCATCATATGACCCCTTTAACATTGTGTTTATATCTAGCTATGCAATATATCTTACATCCTGTTTTGTTTTTCCAGCAGACATGCAAAGTTTTTGAACATTTGTTCAAAAACGTATCACATTATACTGAATATCTTCTTCTAGATACTGGTGTCATGCAAGATCTCATCTTCCTGCACACCTGATCAAACTGTAGCATGTTATCGTGATATCTTGTTTTAGCTAATCAAAAAGCTTTTCGCAAACAGCACTATGCTTAGCTAGTAAACTAAGCGATTAGCTTGTAAACAAAAAGTTAAATGAAAACACAAAGTGTATTTTGATATTTTTCATGATTAAGAATAAATAAAGTGATTTTGTATAATTTCTAATCAGACACCAAAGATAAACCAATTTAAAAAGTTGCTAAGGAAGGGAAAAGGGCTAATTGGCTAGCATTATACTTCAATAGTAGAGCTAACATTCTAACTTGACATGTCACTCCATAGAACATTGGCAAATGCTGACGTGAGTCTTGTGTGAGGGCTTTAACACACTGTAAGCAGCTTGATCCTTTTATGTGGCATCATAGCAATATTGTTTTGTCACACAAAGTAGTATTTGTAACGTACTGTAGTGAGGAACCATTTACAAAGAGGAAATAGACATCTGCAGAGTGAGGGGTTGAAAAATAATGGCAAAAATGAAAGCAAAGTGCTGTGGTTACTACATGGGCCATGCAAGTTACCCTTTGTCTTCCTTTCTTTCCTTTTCCTCTCTCACACCCACACGTACATACCCACAGCTACGAATAAAAGTATGCAAATATCGCAGCATGTTTGATTCTCAGACTCTGTGTGAGGTCCCCACAGACTCATCAAGACTTTAGCACCTCCATCAAGTCAGAGCGGAGAGAAAGAGGAGGTCTCAGCTACACCTTACATCACACACCCCAGTGGGTGTGAGTGTGTGTGTGTGTGTCTGTCTGTCTGTCTGTGGTCTCACTGAGCTGCTGATGTGGAAGGTTGGTTTGTTAAAAAAGGGAGAAAATAATAAAAAGAAAAAAAAAAGGCTTGGGTCCAGGGGTGTGAAAATGGACCTATATCACTGTCAAGGACACCTTTAATTACAGCAGCAGAGGTTCTGTGAGGGTGTGCCTGGAGATGGAGGAGTTGACGGGGCAGGAGGAATTCTGGGTAGAACTTAGATTAGAACATGTTAGAACTCGGTTTGTCTGAGTCAAACTCTTTTTATAACAAAATTTTGTTTATTTTTAATTTGTTAATTTTTTAAAATTATTTAATATTACTACGTTGTCATTTTAATTCATAATTATTAATTCAGAATAGCAATTTTATAATATTTTTAATGTCATCATCCCTGAGTGAATACACCCATGTGACCACTCTGCACATTCTCCCCATCCCATCCCCCACATAAGTTTTTAAAAGAAATACAAGCATCTCTACACACATAACCGTTCAAAAGGAAAGATTCAATTATGATTTTTCAACGTTTTTTTTTTCTTTCAAAGACGTCTTCTATGCTCACAAAGGCTGCATTTATTTGATTACAAAACACAGTAATATCATTAATATATATTAATATTATACTACTATTACATTTTAGTTCACAAGAACATTTATTTGAAATAGAACATTTTTATAACATTGTAGTCTTTACGGTGACTTTTGATGTATTTAATACATCCTTGCTGAATAAAAACCTTTTAAATGGTACTAAATAAAATACATTTTATGAAATAAAAAAAACACTTTTGGATCAAAACAGATTTACTGCTACTTAAAGAAAGTAGATTTAAAAAAATGGGTAGCATGGAAGACCAAATTCTTATTGAGTTGTGATGATGAGTGTGTGTATGTGGTCGTTTTAGCACCTGTCTGTCCGCTCATGCACACACACTGCTGAAGACCTCTGAAGACTAACACCCTTCAATTCAGCCACGTTAAGGTGCTGAACGCTAATGACCTCTTACACATCTTAACTAGGTGTGTCACAATAGTGACAAGTAGGCCTAATTAAAGTTATCGCTTCCATGTTAATCTGAATTTTGGTTGCAATTATTTTGCTGACTACATCTTTTTATTTATTTATTTAGTATTATTATAATTTTTTTTAACTGTTATGTAGCTCAGAATTAAATGTTCTGATTTGCTGTTTTGTGTGTGTGTGTGATGGAGTATGCTCACTTTCAGTTTTGAATTTTTCGTTATTGGAAACTTGTTGTGATAATCTACCATAAGACAGCAAACCTGTTAATTAAACCTCAGATTTGAATTGTTTGGACGTTTCTTTGCATTGAAGTAAATATGTTCTAAGTCGTATCAGAATGACTGTCTTGTTAGAAGCTCCTCTGTTCTCATGCTCTGGTGTCTCCCTTCCTCAAAGTGTACAAATATATGCAAACGAGAACATTCGTCTGAAAAGACACTCTTTAGTTCTTCATTAGCGGAGGGTGAAGCTACAAAGAGCACAAACAATATGGGGAAAAAAATGCAACGGAATGAATCAAAGGGGTGAGAGCTTTGTCAGACAAGCAGAAGCAGATACGCTGCCTGCCGCCCCATTTCCTCGGCAGAGCGGCTGAATTAGCATGATAATCATTCTCATCGTTTACAAGGGCGAAATGTTTCAGTTTAATGCCTTGCTTGTGTTACAAGCCATGCACTTAATTAGACGGTAATGACTCCGGCGAGGCGAGCGGAGAGAGGAAGAGAGGGGAAGACAGGAGTTGAGGGGATGAGGAGTGAGAGCCCTTCACATCCAAGAGCCCTGCCACATTCACCCACTCCACCTGTCAGTTCTCCCCACACACACACACACACAAACACACTGCATGCTGCGTCCTGTAGCCATAGCGACAGTTTACACAGGTAAACTGTGAGGCACAGTCTAGTGTCATTGTGACCCTAGGTCACTTCCTTTATGCGCTGTAGGGTATTGGCATATCAGGATAAACAGACCTTTTTGCTTTTACATAATGTTATATCCTGTCCTCCTCTCATTCTACCTCTTTTTATCATTCTTTGGTGTTAGTTAGTGTCTGTCTGTCCGTCTATCTATAATATACTTTATATTGCTATATATTATATTATGTTTTTATTTCATTCATTCATTCATTCTTCATCATATTCACATATCCTCACTAACCCATGTATATTTTATATAAAAGTACCAGAACTAATTTATACATATTATTTAATTATTATTTTGAGTGGATGCCCCTTGGGCGACGTTTAAGGTCAATTAGATGTTCCACTGTGAATTATTATTTTGAGTGGATGCCCCTTGGGCGACATTTAAGGTCAATTAGATGTTCCACAAATCGGTACAAATTTACTTTTGTGCCTGAAGCAATACGTTTATGTAATAAATTTAGTTGATTTATTATTATTATTATTTTTTCCCTTCTCTTATGTATTTGGTGTATTTTGAGTATTTGTATGTGTGTGTTAAGTGTTGTATATGTGAAGCACCACGAAAGTCTGAATTAATTACCCAGAGGGGATAAACTAAACTATATAAATACAATAAGATTGTGTGTTTTAGAGGGACACAGCCACTTTAGATCCTTTCCACCTTCTCTCCTGTCCCATACCAGTCTTTTTCCTCTTCCTCCTGCATGTAATAGGAAGTCAGGGATCATGTTCTCCCTTCTTACTGGGGAAGACAAAGACTGTGTAGTTAGAAGTGACTGAGTACTTTTACCATTAGAGAATGCAGGCTGGAATCCAACATGGGAGCAGGCCTTTGGGTACAGCCTGGCTCGCCGCATTAAGCCCAGAGCCTGCCATCTCGCTGGCTGTCGGATTGGAGCGATACGCAGGTCCATATCTCACCCCCTGCTCTGGCTCTGAGCTCTCCGGCCTGGGCCAAGAGGTCTATCCTTCCCTGCCCGCGACTCCTGACGACCGTATGATAGAGGACGTGAGTTTAGAGCATGTCATTCTGGATAGATTGCTGTACTGCATGTGTGTCTGCAGAAGTATAAAAGACTGGTTGGGAGCAGGGCTGTTTCGTCTCTGCCGTTGATCCTGCTCATGCTGTTCGTTGAAACGGCTGATAAATGCGGATCTTCAGTCACACTCTAATTACAGCAGCTTAAGTGCTTTAACCACTGTTATCGCAAACTGTTCTATTCTCTGAACCCTGTCAAAATACACACATACACACACACGGACGTGCACACCAGAGCATTTGTTTGTGCGTTTATGCATCACATTTGTGTGTGCACAACTGTTCGTTTGCACAGGCCGCGGGTACGAGAATGCCCGTACGTTCTTGCGGGTGAGGGACTTATCTCCACATGTGTGCGAGCAGAAGTAGGATGTGATGGCACTTGATGTTCCGTCGAACACATTTTTCACAGCGCATAATTTAAAAGTTTCCTCCTGTTTGCATCTCCCGCCGCTTCTGTCGACTCCCCTCCCTCTCTCGCTCCTTCCATCAGTGGGTTGTACCTCAGTGACAGCCCCCCGCGCCCTCGGACTGCCTGCAGTCTGCCTATTAGCGGCGGTGACGGCATCCGATTCGGCCATAACGCTTCATTTGTGATATGGATTTAATGTGTGACACAGAGAGGAGGTGTCGATAGACTAATGCCTCATCCTTTCATCTTATTCTCTTCCTGTCTTGGTCTCTGGAGTGTAATTGGTTTCTGTCCCGGGTAGCGTCGCTAGCTCCGAGTGCAAAGCGAGGCGAAGACAGACAGTACGCAGTGGTTGGCGATGCCTGGGAGAGTTAGGTGTGTGTGTGGTTTGGGTGAATCAGGAGAGGTGTGTTTCCAGAGTGGAGGTGATTCTTAATGGGGTGTGGAGTGTGTGTTTATCAGCTCCCTGATCGCTGTTTATTGCCCAGTCGTGTGGAACTAATTTACTAATTGAGTTTGAGGCTGGGAAAGATGTGGTAGGAGGGTTTGCGAAGGAGACGCAAAAACATGTCGTACCCCCGCGTGTGTGTTTGTGTGTGGAATGATTAAGTATGCTCACATGTCAAGATTGTGTAAATATGGGCGTGATGGAGTAATTTCCTGTCCTTTTGTAAACCAAAAAGATGTGATCTAACTAAATCACAGGCATTCGGGATATTTGATGTTTAATATGTAGCTAGGTGAAGGATTTCTGACCAATGAGATTTCACTGTGGGCAGAGCTAAACTGTAGTCTGTTACTTCACCTTTCGGTTTCTGTTTGATGACAGATAAACTGGGTTAGTTCACCTGAAATTGAAAATTCTGTCATCATTTCCTTACCCTCATGTCATTCCAAACCTGTATGACTTACTTTCTTCTGTGGAACACAAATACAAAAAAAGTATATTTTAAAAATGTCTCAGTGCTTTTTGTCCATACAGTGAAAGTCAGTGGGGTCCAATGTTGTTTTGGACCCTGTTGACTTCCATTATACAGACAAAATATTCTTCAAAATACCATGTTTTGTGTTCCACAAAAGAATAAAAGTCTTACAGGCTTTGAAATGACATGATGGTGAGTAAATGAAGACATAATTTTCCTTTTTTGATTAACTGTCCCTTTAACATGATTGGTATGAAACCAAACTACCTGCATGATGTGCCCAACACTGCCATTTTCAGTTAAGGGGGCACAACAGGTGAAATGTGTTGGCTCGCTCTCTGTCTCTTTCTTTCCTCCTTTTCTTCCCCTGACTTTCCCTCCATCTCTCTCATCCTCTTGCCCTTGTTGGTGGGAGATTTGACCTGGAATGTTAATAGGGGAGTGAGGCTGGAGTCCTCTGCAGATCTCTGGCTCTCTTCACTCTCTGGATAAGACAGGAAGAGAACATCCAAGAGGAAAGAGTGTAACTTAAACTCAACCTTACATCTCTCTCTCCCTCACTCTACCTCTTGTCAGTTTCAGTGTAGTGTGCATAAATGGCATGACAAAAATGGTACAGTTGTGCTTTCTATAAAAATAGAGAAAAGGAGTAGTGCAAACGAGTAGTGCAAATGGAGTAAACAGGTGATTAATTTGAATTCAAAATGAATAAAGTAAAATAAATTTTAGAATAGGATAAAATAAAACAAAATTTAATTTAATTTAGTTACACCGTTTTATTTGTGTTAAATTAATTTAAAATAATTTGGTGCAGATTAAATTAAAATTTAATTTATATTGTCACAAATATAAGAAAATAGCTTTTAGAAAAATAGCATTTATTAAACTAGACTAATTAAAATGAATAAAGCAAAAACAATATGGCAATATTTATGAACATAAATTTAGCAAGTTTATGTGGCAAATATTTATAATGAGGGCTTCTAATGCGTCTTTCTGTACTAGATAGATGTGCAAGAGAGGAAGTTCTTGTTTTCCATCTCCTCTGGTGTGGTTGGATCACCCTGCATTGACTGACAGCGTGAATCTAGAGTTAAGGAGAGTGAGTAAGAGAAAAGAGAAGATAAGTGAAGAAGGCTCAGTTGTGTAAGGGTTACAGAGAATGGGGGAGCAATGCATGGTTTTTTTTAGACAGGCAGACATTTCTGGGCTAGCTTACAGCAGCTGTGGAGCCCCGCTGGTAGATTAAAAGAGGCTCCCGTCCGCAGAGTGAAGTACAGCAGAACCCCCAGCGGGTGCAGCTGGGAGGGGCCCACGCAGCTGTCACCCTCCACATACTTTCTCACCCAACTCCAGGAGCTGCGACCCAGCAGCCCCACCGTTCACCCACACACCCCACCATCACAGTGGCACGGACATTAATGGAGAGGAGCTGCAGGCTAGAGAGATGGTCTACCAGCAAATGTTTACTGAGGTTGTGTGTCTAAGTCATCAAAGATTGGAAGAGTTTGAGATGGTAACTCTCATGCTGCAAAACGCTCACAAGATTCATCCTAACCACCACCTAAGGGTTAGTTCACATACAGTACCAAATCCTATATAATATGAGCAAATTTATATCATGGTAATGCTATGCTGCCAATTTTATTTTTTTTTGAAAGAAATTGATACTTTTATTCAGTTAGGATGCATTAAACTGATCAGAAGTGACAGTAAAGAAAATGTTTCTATTTAAACTGAACTTTTAAACTTTTCTTTTTATCAAAGAATCTTGAAAACAAAACAAAACAAAAAAAAAGTATTACGATTTCCACAAAAATATTAAGCAGCACCATTTTCAACATTGAGAAATATTTCCTGTGCACCAAATCAGCATATTAAAATGATTTCTGAAGGTTAATTTGCCACTGAAAATTCTGAATAAATTACATTTTAAAATATATTAATATAGAAAATTATTATTTTTTTGACTTGTAAAATTTTACTATATTATTGTTTTTACTGTATTTATGATCAAATAAATGCAGTCTTGATGAACATAAGACTAAATTTTTTAAACTGAAATTTATTTAAAATAAATGAAATTTAATTATAATAATTTCCTGTAAAAATATGTTATATTGTTGTATTTACATGCAATAATGCTTATTGTTTCAAACAATTAAGTAATATAAGTATCATTTCATTTGATTATTTCCCTTTTTAACTAAAAATGAATTGAATTCAGATCACAAACCAAAAGATACGATCATTCATAACAAATACTGTATATATACTGTATATATATATATATACAGTAAACACTATCACAACAACATACAGTCCTACCCTGTGTAATCAGCATAAGTGTTACCATCTAGACATTTTCGAATAGAATATGATCAGAGAATTCCTTTGAGAAGTCTTCCAGAAGTTTTTTTTTTCACTTGTGAGATGCTTTTAAGCAGATTTACTGTATTGTTTCTGAGATGGGCCCAGATCCGTCTTTAAGGTCACAGAGCACATTACAACAGCAGGAGTGCCGTCAGCGTTTGTTTCATGATAGCAGTAGTTCAATATTTTGAATTCAAATGCTACACTGTTAACATAAGATGATAAGCAGGCGGCCCGATACCGATACCAGTATCGGTATCGGTGCATCCCTAATATATAGTGAGGATTACAGAAGGGAAAAAGAAAGATTTGACACTCCTCTCAATGTTCTGACATATTTAGTTGGTTTACGGGAATTTCGGATTCTCACAAACACACACACGCACAGTAGCAGGAGGCCTCGGGTTTGCTGAGAAGGCTGAAGTCTGTGGTAAAGCCGACTGGGGAGCCTTTGTCACGCAGACGCCCTCACCAACAAGCACTGAACAATGACAGTTGTTCAGAAAACACAACAAAACACACACACTCCCTCACACAAACATGTCCTCGCTCCCCTTAGTCCAGTCCACACTGCATTTCAACACCGACAGCTCAGCCCACCCTAGGGATATGGGTTCCTTTGTTTTAGATTTGTGGGTGTTTTTTATGTCAGCTGGTCTGTGTTGGTGTTGTCGTGTTTATGTAACTCTTTCGCATCTCTCATCAATATAAAAGTCACTGGTATGTGTGCATTTGTGCATTTTTGTTCGATTTTGAAGGTGTAAAATGGGGCTTTCGGCGGGTCCTGGGTGAGATGGGGTCAGGAGTGTCAGGAATGGCTGAGCCGGGGTTGATAGACTGACGCCGTGGCCCCGCCCTCGCCCAAAGGCTCCCGGCGCACTGCCTGCTGGGAAGGCAAGAGCAATCAAACGCCTGACAACACGGACTGTACACAAGCCGTTCTTTTGATTTGTGGAGAAAGACTCGATCCAGCTGGGCTGTGGAGCTCCTGAGGTGGAAGGGGGATGATAGGACAGGGAAAAAAGGGAAAGTCGGGAGAAGAAGTGTTTGCTAAAGGCAGGTGTTTGGCTTTGATGGATGGCGTGGGCTGCAGGTGCTCCCTGCACCTGTGTAGGATCTCAGGTCTTGTTTCTGCGGACTTGAGGTGCTTCTGTTTCCCATCCAGCTTTAAGTGGCGTGCTCACTCGCTAAAAGGCCCCGCAGAGTTTAACATTTGTAGTGAGGTGCGGTGTAATTAGATATAACCAGACTAGGAATCTGTTCTTACTAATGGAGACAGACCCAGACAGGAGCACTCTCAAGCCCAGTCAAGGATGGGGGACTTCTGCTCCTCTCTGATAACCATTAATGATTCTCTCTGCTTCTGGACCACTGCTTTCCTGCTATAATATCATCTATCTCTGTCTCTCTTACAACCATGGGAGTGTAAATCCTGCTCCTTGGAGCCACGAGGAGCAGAGTGTTGTGGCTTAGATCTGACATCCAGCCACTGCTTCCATTTTTCCAGCTTTCCCTCCTCCTCCTCATCTTGGCCTGTTCCTTTCTTTCAGATGGATGTGAGGAGAGGAGGGGCTGACTTAGAGGATTCATTTCTCCTGGCTCCTTCTCTCCCCTGCTTCTCCATTCATTTTCGGCCTGGGTCGTCTGCAGGGTCCTGACTTGTGCTGCAAATGAGCATTGTCTTTTACAGATAGGCCTCTGACATGCTCATGGATCGTTCTCATGGTCCCGCTTTGCTTTCTCTCTTTCCTTTTTACTCCTCATCGCTCTTTTTTTTCTTACTCCATTTCTGTCTTTATCCTTCTTCATCTCTTTCACTTTGCTGCAAAGTGACAAAATTTAAGCCAATAAGAAAGTTTTTGGTGCTTAGTGCAAATGCAGTAGTGTGATGGGACAAAAAAAAGAAACAAGTAACCAATAATGTGTCTCGTCACAAGTTGCATGTTGCATTTGCAGCCGTTTAAAACAAAATTTTACTTTAAACGAGTTTATCAGATGTCACTTTAATGCATTGCACCAGGTTTGGACATAGTGTTACAACCTTTCCATCGGTATACGTCCCTGCTATGTAGTACATTGCATTAAAAAAATGGTGTACTGTAGGATTTACTTTAAAACAAATTTCAAGCAGAAACTGCTATTAGATTTCATTGGTATGTTTAAAAAGAAAACAACAACTCATTGCATATGTAGACATTGTTTGTAACATCTGTGGCTTTTCATTTCCTCAGTTAGAGAGAAACTTTTGACGTTTGAGCTTGCATATGTGATTTCATATGTATGCACGTGGTGTGCAAGCATGTGCGGGTTGAGAAAGGCTCATCAGCATGCAGCGGGAGGTGTGTTGTGTATCAGGGACTGGAGGGATTAGAGAGACTTTACTGTCACCAACCCCAGGAGAGCGAGCTGAGAGCACACACTGACACCAGCATCCAGGAGCCAGATTAGAGCTTCGCATCACACACACGCACACGCACACGTACACACACACACACACACACACACTAATGCAAAGAATTTAGCCTCGGCCCTTACACTTTAACACAAGACACACATCACCCAGTGGTACACGAAAGCCACAACATGTAATCTTTATAGTCAGGTAGATTTCAGTTTCATAGATTATCACACACACGTGTGTGTACTTAGCTATTTAAATAGGGACATACCATAGACTACTTATTTGTCGTTACCAATTAATAATACAGTAGTATTTTTATATTTAGCTCACTTTTTTTTTTTTGTGTGTGTGTATTGATAACTTATAATGATAAATGATAATTTATGAATCCCCAAAGGGAACTTAGATTTAGGTTGCTTCTTTTATGCTTTATTTTTAAAATTTGTATATTATATATAATTATATTTATGAATGCTTTAATATTAAAGAATTATTTACTTAATTTATGGATAATTTTTTTCCAAATGAGTATGTCCCCAAAGGATGTTTTGTCAGATTTAGTTCACTTTTGAAGAGAATTTTGTCCCCAAACTATATCGAAGTACATACACACACGTACTCCCTTAAGCTGTAATATTTGCACTTTCATAAACACACACTCATAAATTCATTCAAAAGCACAGATAGATGAACATTCCTTCTCAGGCTCAAAACAATGTGAACAGACTGCCCCAGATTGCTGCTAGTCCCCCGCAAACACAAAAGGATAAACAGGCATCAAAACCTAAACCCCGCTCCAGCACACACACGCGCGTTCACACACACATACGGCAATGATCATGTGTCTCTGCACCCCCCACCCTGAGCCAGGTCCCAGATGCCCCAGTGATTGGCCCAGCTCTGCACAGCAGACTGTGGTATTAGCAGGGAGGGGGAAGAGGTGCCAAGGGAGAAAAAGAGAGAGGGAGAGAGAAGGAGAAAGTCAGAGTGGGGGAGGATAGAGAGAGGAGAGGAAAGAATGCACCCTTCACTGTGGGGAGCACCAGCCTGCCCCAGACCCCCAGAGGGTTGCCCTCTTTCTCTACCTCTCTCCCGTTCTCTCTGTGGTGTTTGGACAGCTGTAAGTGGAGATCAGGTTACGGTGGCGCTGGCACTTCCTCTGTGCTGGCAGGCATGTGTGTGTGTGTGTGTGTGTGTGAGTGTGTGCCGAACGTCTGGATGCCATTACCACCATTACACTGCTGGAAGCTCGGCTACGCCACTCTTGATTTAATATACATAGTGTCCTGCAACAGTATGCAAAATGAATGTTTGATGACTCAGAACCCGCAGTATTCATGAATAAGTAGGCCGTCAATATCTGAATCACCTTCTGCATCTGATAAGATGCTGATGTGTGCAGCCAGTGGACACTTTTGTATCCCATAAATGCTAAGTAGACGTCAGATTCGGAAAGTGGAGTGATTCTTTTCAATTGAAGGTTTTATAGGTTGGCCACCCCACTCACAACTGCTGTTTCTGTCTCTTTTTTTTGTGTCAAGAACCATCGTTTATTTAAATGCAGAACGTCTTTATGACCACATCAAACAGGAGATGTTTCAGACGTGCTCTCCAGCTTCACTTCAGCGCCAGACAGGGTTGCCAGGTTTTCACAAGAAAACCCGCCCAATCGCTACTCAAAACTAGACCAATTGCATTTCGAGGGGGTCCCCAGTTAAAAAATTGCATTCGGGGGTAAAATACATGTTTTTTGGTGGGGTTCCCCTGCTAAAATTCGCATTCCAGGGGATAAATATCATGTTATTGGAGTTGCTTTAACCCGCGGACATGAAAAACAACCCTCGGCAACAGTGTTAAAGTAGTGCAATTCCGCGGGAAAACCGCGGACTTGGCAACAGTGGTGCCAGATGCGAGTCAAACGAGCGCAGACAGATATTTATCCCATTATATTCATCCCCTGGAATGCGAATTCTACTGGAGGAACCTCGCAGAAAAACGTGTATTTTACCCCCCGGAACGCGATTTTTCCGGGGAACCCCCCTTGAAATGCTATTGGGCTAGTTTTGGGCTAGTTTTGAGTAGCAATTGGGCGGGTTTTGTTGTGAAAACCTGGCAACCCTGGCAGACACAGTACTGTGCTCGGAGCACGTGCTCTTCAATTGCACGCACAAATGCGCCAGCGCGCGCTGTAGCCTGTATCATTTCATATCAAATCGCGAAAGAAACTACAAGCATGCAATGTCGTAGTTATGTCGTCAGTTAAGTCATGAAGTTACCAAAAAGGCAATTAAAGCTGCCTTAAAACTGTGCGTGGTATGTATTTGTTATATGAGTCACATTTAAGAACTTGTCTCTGAAATGCAGTGGTTTTCCAAACTGTCCTGGAGAAGCCCAGCACTGTCTCCCTCATCTAACACCCTGATTCAACTCAATAGAGACTTTAAGACCTGAAGTGGGTCAGAATAGGTAAAGAAATGGGTGTCAGATCCGCGCCACATTCAGCATCAGCAGCTCTTAAAGGGACAGCAGACAAGAAACCTAATAACCAGCTGCTGTGGTGTCTGGTAATCAAAGATCAAAAGAAAAAAAAGAGGAAATCAATAACTTTTGTATCTTTAAGGATTCATCTATATTTAATATAGAATTTAGTGTTTGAAAACTTTATTAAATTTCTGTATATTTCCTACTTGCTGAAGGGCACAGATAAATATGACATTTATTATAATGGGTTTATGTGAAGATTGTTTTAAGTTCACTTAAATTAGAAGTTATTTTAAGTAGTCTAATAAATGTTAAAATTGATAGCTTTGTAATGTTGAATGGCTAATCAATGGTTAAATATTAGGGGAAAAAACTATTTCATAGGGACATCAGAGTGATACTGGCCTTCAGTCATAAAAAAAGATGCCATTATACAAATATTAAAAATATACTGTCTTCGTTGTTTCTACATTAATTTGAAGATTGAATGTGAAATTATTGCAATGTAAAAGTATTTTTAAAAAACTTTAATGTTAGGTGGGATTAATCGCGATTAATTTTTTTTTAAAAAAGTGCGATTAATTTAAATTTTTTAATCGATTGACAGTACTAATACTTATAACAGTTATACAGTTATTTTAACATATGTTGTTAGTACTGTAAGTAATAAGCCAACATCTAATATGGCAGATGTACTGCAAGTAGGATGTCTGGGAATGTAGATATACTACACATCTCCATACCTACTTCATTAGTGATTGAAAAGTACATTCTTCATAAAATTCAGTACATAGTACATTTCATCTTTGCGCTCTTACTTGCACTTGAATGTCTGTGCCAGTGTTACTTTTCAGATAGCAAGGAATAAACATGTCAACATTTTTACTAACTTTCTCAGCAACCATAAGCAACAATTCTGCCCATACAAAATGTACTTCAATTGCATTATGAACAACAAACTAGAAGCATTTGCATTGACATACTACGTAGTGTATGTTGAGGGCCTCACAGTGCACTAAACTGGCACACTTTATAGCTTTCCTCTACAGTAACTCTATATATCAGGGTCTGAATACATTATATTGTTCTAGTCATTGTGAGATAGTGTTGCATCTTAACATAGCAGATAATAAAAGTCGTCTGCTGTTTCTAAATTCCCCAAGTCCTTCTGCCTTGCTTCTTTCCCTAGACACTGAGCCTCTCTCTACAAGACTTTATGACTTTTGTATTTATGCTGTTCATTTTCTGTATATGTGTGTTTGTTTGTGTTGTCTCTCTGCCTGTGAGCCATACCTACTAACGAGGTCCATATTCAGATGAGCTCTCCAGCCAGGCCAGCTCTGAGGCTAGACGCACTCTAGAGTCTCGTCTCTCCTCTCTCTCTCTCTCTCTCTCTCTCTCTTCCCCTCCCCTCACTGGTTTATTAATTCATTCCCTCCTGTAATGGGCTGCAGCTGGGGAGAGGCAAATCGTTGCTCAAATGCTGATGGAACCTTCAGCTGCTGTCTAATCGCCCTGTTTGTGCGCCACACTCATAAAAGGGGGGAAGTCAATGCGGGGAAGAAAGTTTTAGTGTCATTTAGAGGTGACTACCACTGGAAATGGATCGTATTAAGGTGTGAGTGCGTGACTGACACTGGGCACTCCTTCAAAAGTAAGACAGTGAAAAAGTTAGTGATTTGTTACAAATATTCTGTATGTTGCTCAAAATATATTGTGTTCAGTTTTTTTTAGACACATTTTAGAGCTGTAACAACAATACCGTGATACCGTGAAACTGTGATATTTTTGCTTAAGGTTATCATACCGTCAAAATCTCATACCGGCCCATGCCTACAATCAACTATGGGTGCCAAGGCACTGTCAAAAGATCTCCGGGATAAAGTTGGTGGACAGGAACAAGTCAGGAGATGGATACAAAAAAATGTCAAAGGCTTTATCAATGTCTAGAAGCACAGTGAAGTCTATTATTAAGAAGTGGAAGGTATTTGGTCACAGACCCTCCCTGGATCAGGAAGTCACTCCAAACTGGATGAAAGAGCCAGGAGGAAACCGGTCGAAGAGGCTACCAAGAGGCCTACAGCAACTCTGAAGCAGTTGCAGGAATTTATGACAAAGAGTAGTCATTGTGAGCACGTGACAGCAATATCACAAATTCTCCACAAATGTGGCTTGAAAAAAGCCACTCCTCAAGAAAGGCCACATGCAGCCACGACTGAGCTTTGCTAAAATACACCTTGAAGATTCTGAGGGAGATGAGACTAAAATGTAATTATTTGGCATCAACACCAAACGATATGTCTGGCAGAAATCCAACACAGCTCACCATCCAAATAACAGCATTCCTACAGTAAAGCACGGAGGTGGTAATATCCTGTTATGGGGGTGTTTCTCTGCAGCAGGGACTGGAGCACTTGTCAGGATAGAAGGAAAAATGGATGGGGCAAAATACCGTCAAATTCTTGAGGAAAATCTGCTGCCCTCTGCCAGAAAGTTGTCAATGGGAAGAAGGTTTACCTTCCAACATGACAATGACCCAAAGCACACAGCAAAACTGAGCACACAGTGGTTGAAGGAGAAAAAGGTGAATGTCCTTGCATGGCCTAGTCAGAGCCCAGACTTAAACCCTATTGAACATCGATGGAATGACTTGAAGACTGCAGTCCACAAATGGTCACCATCAAATTTCACTGAACTTGAGCAGTTCTGCAAAGAAGAGTGGGCAAAAATCGCAAAGTCTAGATGTGCAAAGTTAGTAGAGACAGAGATATATCCCAACAGACTAAAGGCTGTAATAAAGCAAAAAGTGGTTCAACAAAATACTGACACAAGGGGATGATCCTTTTTCCAACTCAGTGATACTGTTTTTTTTTCTTTTTCTGACATGTTAGTGTTATATCTTTCACTTGGATGTTATAAGTTGCACTGAGTAAATACAGCTGGATAAAACAAAAACTGTGTCCGTCTTCATTTCAGGCTGCAAAGCAGTAAAATGTGATTATTTAAAGGGGGGTGATTTGTACAATAATTTAATAGATTTTATTAACAATAATAAACATTATACATCTATAATGTACAGCGTAAACATGCATAAAAATGGAAAACGATGGCATACCGTTTTATCTAAATCACTCTATTTGATCACAAATCAGTCTCTCAATTATAACACACATTTGGTGATGGATTTAAATTCTCTGCTTTACATGTGACCAAACAAATATGTACTGACTAGAACACTTTTTTTCTTATTTATTTTGAAAAAATAGTATCTTAGTAGACAGGTTGTTGTTGCAAACATTGCAAACTTATAAAGACAAAAAACGATGGCATACATTGGTTTTCAAATCATTTTTTCTAAATCACTTAAAAGATATCGTGAATACATTTCTCAATTTACAACACATTTAGTGACTTATTTAAAGATATGTCAAAATTCACAACAACCTTGTGACAGTGGAGCACTCATCCTGTAAGGCAGAACGTTTGTCTGACACGTGTCTGTTCACACGATAACCGCCAATGCAAAGGCCAATCTTCACCTGTCCAATCAGAGCAGAGACAGTGTCGGATTTTATTCACAGAGCCATAGGGAAGAGCACGCAGTACATGCGCCGAATGCTTATAAAACACTGCAACACCCGAGCAGACTAACGTAAAAAACGGCCTGACCCAGGCACCGGCAACAGTTGCTAAACTCAGCTCAACAGTCTCAACTCGGCTCATTATCCAACACAAACTGGCCAAAACGGACTTGGCGCACTCAGTATGCTTCACGCATGCACATACACAATAGAAACAGAAATGCATTTGCCACGACAGACACAACAGTGTGAGGCGGGCGGATGGGCAGACCCCCGGGAAGCAGCAGCGTTGCTGTTTGATGTTGGGAGCTGATTAATGAGATGTGAGGAGTGAGTGTTTGACGGCTACTCTCTGGGCGTCTGTTTGAGGGGCCCACTGCTTTCATGCGTGTGTCTGTGTGTGTATACGTGTGTGTGAGAGAGGGGAAAGAGAGGCGGAGAGAGAGAGTAGGGGGGTGGTAGACCCCTGCTGGTTACCCTTGAACACTCTGCGGAGGTGTTGAGGCGGCCCTAGCTCCAGCCACTCATGAGGGTGCTGTCGCAATTAAACCAGCACAGCAGAGCTGCCGTCAGAGAGAGAGGCCTCTCTTCACTACACGCCACCTCGCCAGAGAGAGAGAGGTGAGGATGAGACAAGAAATCGTGAGGCATGAGAGGTAAACGATAAGAATTCGTTAAGGAGGGAGAAATCGAAAAACATGAGTAGGAAGGGTAACTTGAGAATCCGCTGACAGGCAGTTTCTAGAGCATTACAGGAGTGAATGGATGTGGATGAGGATGATAGCATAGAAACCAAAGGCAGCTGGTAAGGTCTTAAAGGGATAGTTCACCCGAAAATGAAAAATCTGTCATCATTTACTCACCCTTATGTTGTATCAAACCTTTATGACTTACTGACTTGTGTGGAAAACAAAAGGTGCATTTTTGAGGAATATTCTGTCCACTCTTTTTCACATAATGAAAGTGAATGAGGATTGGGACTGTTAGACTTGATGAAAAACAACTTTAAAGAATCAAAAAGTGGTCCATAAGACTCATACATTGTCGTCTTCAGCTATATGATATCTCTAAACCCATAATATGCTGATATTTTTGACATTCTTCATAGGACTGTCAAATCTGATTCATGAACAATTCATTCTTTTGAGTCAAATTCAATCTGAATAATTTTTTCATGAATCTGACTGATTTGAATCTCAAGTTTAATATCACATGGCTTCATAAAACTTGGCATATAGTGTTGCTAAAAGTTACTTAAGATACTTTATGGTGTTTTTACCTCGTTTTTTCTTAAAAATCATGAGGGCAGATAAATTGAGTGGAGTATTCATTTAACAGACTAACTTCAAAATCACCATACCGTTGAAACAAAATCAAATATGCTTTAGAGCAGGGGCCTTCAACCATTTTTTAAACGTGGTGCACCTTAATAGTACCATATTGATATATTCACATAATGCCCTATGATGCAAAGCCATTAAAATAATCACAGATCTATATATTTATACATTTAACTTTATGTGATACATTTTAATGAAGGAGGGACAATGAAACATTAAACATCATAACTTCATCTTTGGTTGAAGTTACCTTAATATTTTTGTTTCATGCATATTTTCTTTCTCTTTTTTTCACAAAATTAGTTGGAGATTAAACAATAATTGCAGACCCCCCTGCAATACCACCATGGCCCGCCTAGGGGCCCACAGATCCGCCGTTGAAGACCTTTGCTTTAGTTATATAGACGAATATTTAATGACTACAACACTTATTTTTCAGTAGAGACAGAAGCATATGTTGAAAAAATTTTATCTAAGTAGAATCAATGTTATGCAAACATTGCATTAAAAAGTGCCTTGATGCCTCCATATACTACAGCATTTTCCCGATTTCGAAAACAGCACGAAAGCTACATATTCGAATAGTGGCGCAGAGGTCAGCAGGAGGTTGGTGAGACGAGTAAGATGTGGGTGCGTTAAGAGTTTACTCTTTCTTTACTGAGTTCTTAACCCTCTGACGTAGCACCGGTCGTACTCGCGCTGGAAGCGGCTCTTTAATTAGCTTCTGATGAGGACCTTGAGGAAAAGAGGCAGGTGATTGGACTTCTTATCCAAATAATTACCTCAATTAAGTCATTAAGACCCTGGGCATAGCCAAGCCCAGAACTGCCTCCCCTGTGCCACAGCATGCATTCATCCCTGATCTCACTCTTCAACTGCTGCGGTGTGTGTGTGCTCATGTTTTTGTCTCAACTGATTGTATTTCTTTAGGCTGCTGCACATTTGTGACCGCCGTGCCTTTTTCTTTTGTCGTCTTATAATGGCAACGATTCTATCGCACGCACAAAGTCTGTCTCATACTTTTACATGAGCGCTCGCTCACAGAGGTAGGTTAATTACCCATAGCATCTGGATGGCCGTATGTGTGTGAGCCCTCGGCACCAGTGTGGGTCTCAGTGGCTCTGAAAGTGCCCCGGTGCATCATGGGGGATTAAGCATGGGCAGCCGTGGGGGTTTTGAGGGAGACAGCCATTTGTGAGACTTTAACACTCCTTTTCTCTCTTTAGTTATAGAATTAGCTCACGAATAAGCTGAGTTTGTGTGTTCGATTCATAGGTGAGACTGGCCACCATACGTGGACAGGACAATTCCCTGCTCCATTTGACGGAGAGAAAGAGCGAATGAGAGGGATAGAGTGAGAATAGATAGTCTGGAGCAGGAGGCTGTGTTCCCCCTTTCCCTTTGTTTTGCTGCTGTATGTGTCCAGGTGTGTTTTTGCCTGCAGAGCTCAGCGGCCCACATCTGGATCAGGCCAGTGGCTGTACACCCAGATGAGCTCCGGTTCTAGACTTGCCCTCCCTCCCTTTTTGTTTTATTTGTTTTTTTTATGCTTTTTGTTAGAGCAGAGGGTAGAGAAAGGGGGCATCAGCTGCCTGTCAGGTGTTTGCATAGATGTAAACAGATGTTATTTTGATGAGTGTGTGAGAGAGAGGGAGGGCAGAAGACAAAACAACAATACTGCTCGTATCAGGAGTTCAAACCCGAGACGTAACGATTGAGGAGCCATCGCTGGAGTGAGGAAACGTGGCATACGGATGAGGTGCACACGCACTTGGCCCTGCCTCGCCTACTCCATCTGGCCTGTGAGCGCGTGAGCATCTGTGCGTGTGTGAGTGTGTGCTGTTTGCATGTGTGTGTATCTTGCATGTGTTCGACAAATTTGTTGTGCACCTCCAATGAAATTAGACCGAACTGATCCTCAGCTACTCTTGGTGTCATTCTGAGGCTGTGAGTTTCATTTGTGTTTGGAAGGAAAAGTTGCCACTTTTTGACCATATGATTTTATTTTATTTTAAACCTTTATTTTTTTTTTAAACATGTAACATTCATTACATTTTTAACATTTCAAGTTGTATAATGTTAACATTATGTATTATGAACAAATATGAATAAAGTAATTATAAAAATATATTACAAAGATACCTAGATTAAAAAAAAATTAAAGTAAAAAAAAAAAGCTATTTCTGATTCTGATTTATAAAGATAAAATTCATAGATGCATTATTTTTTATTAAAATACCAAACATTCATCCAGATCTGTTTGCCAAGGTCCAGGACCTTAAACAGTAAAATAGAATGAAGGCGGTAAACATGGTGTGAAAACTGCGAAGGAAAAGTGAAAGAAATGGGGGGAAAAGTGGAGTGTGTAACCCCTCCTGTGCTGTCCTTCTCATTTCACTCCCGTGAGCGTGGATGTGACATGTTGAATTAGGGCCCTTGGGCTGCTGGGAGCTTTGATTTGACTGAGGACTCTTTAGGTGGGACAGATGAGTTCTCCCAGGGGAACAAACACCCCCTCCCTCCACTCAGTGGGGGAATGAACGATGGTTTAAGAAGAAAAAAAATTAAAGTTAGGATGAAAAAGCATCCTCTAAACAAAAGCACTGACATAATTCCTTTGTTCTGGATGTGTGCGCATTAATATTGATTTTTATTCGACTGGGGTCTTTGAACATCCAGTTTGGTGTCACACCTCAGGGGAACATGCCCAGTGCTCACTCGATTAATGCTTTGTCATCTGTAATAACTCAAGTCTTTGACACCCTGATATTAATATTAGTACTTGGTGTTTCTTTGTGGTTGCTTGTTTAGTTTTTTTGGTGGTTCTTTCTGCTCACCTTCAAACAGGCTGTCTGGGACAGAAAGGGAGCGTGAGGGAGTTGCATGGACTGGGATATAAGGAGTCAGAAAGAAAGGGAAATAAATCAAGGAAGTAAAAGTGACAAAATAACTATTTGGAAGGGACTAGTTTTCCCTGAGGAGATCAGATAAATTTGTGGTTTATTTTTAATCCTGATTTGAACACGTCTGTGAAAAATTAGACAACCTCTGTAAGAATTATAGAGCAAATTGATTACTGATTTTCAACCAACTCATGGGACTGAAGAAATCTAATCTCATTTGGATAGAAATGTCTGGGGTATATTATTTTTTATAACACTTCTCCTGGTTTATTTTGACCTTTGCCGAATGCTGTAACTAAAGCTAAATTTCTTGTTTCTCTGCCCGGTACACCTTCATTATGAATGTAGATCTTTTTGCCAAAACCTTTCTGGGAACAGTTGGTGGTTCAAGTACTGCTGGCATCCCATCTGATTTAAAAAGAGAATTAAATCATTACAGAGGGTCTGGACTGTTCAGAACAGCCACTTTATTAGCAGCGTCAGGTATGATCCTCATCTTAATTAATTTCTACCCTATTTTTTTAATGCACACATCCAGAGCATATAACCTTCTATAACAGCCCTAGCCAGAAAATACACGCTGTCATCTTAGTAAGAACTACTAGATCTGTCTAAATAAGTGCATAAAAATCACAGATGTCCTTTGTTAATAATTGTAATTCAAATTGCATTTGGAAAACAAATTCTATAAAGATAGTGAGGAAGCGTTTTGGATATTCTATATGAGAATTTTTTTTGGTCATTTTCCAAACAATTCCTTCACATTCTTATACTTTTTAAAGCTTGAACGTGATGCTGAGTGACTCGGATTATCTACAACAGCAGGAAATGAGGGCTTTTGTTTTCTGTGTCTGTAAGTGCGTCAGCATCATCTGGGAGTCATTGTCCGAATTGGGAATGCCGTATCCAAGATGGCGGTTTTAAAAGCCCTGCTGCTGTCTGAACGCACAAACAAATCTCTAAACACATGTATATTTAATCCTGGCCTTCGAATAATTAATACAGCATTATTTATTGATTTGTTTGTATTTGAGTATATGATCCTAGCATCACAAAAGATGCTAGGATCACGGGTAACCATGGTAACTCACAGGTGCACTATGGCCTGGCCAGTCTCTGTGGGGGGGTGGGGGTGGGGGGAGAAGCATGCTGGGAGATTTAGAGTCAGAGGAGCTGGGCAAGGCATGCTGGGAGATGAAGGCTCAGAGGAAGTGGCATGCAGAGAAGATATGCAGGCATAGAGCAAGTTGCAGTCCTGAGGGAAGATGGGCCTTCTTTCAAACTGCTCAGTCGTTCCCTATTCCCTAATCTGCAGAAAGAAACCTTTCCATTAAGTCACATCAAAGGCAGTGCCCTGCACAGGGGATAGAACAGTCATTTGAGACACAAACACGGCTCCTGCACATGATTTGAGGAAGCACAGCAATGAACAAAGTTGTGTGTGTATAATTTTTTCGATGTTAAAATACTTTCTTCTATCCCAGTTTAATAAGTTGAGATAACAAAGTAAACCATTTGTAGACTGAAATTCCAAAAAGTGTCCAAAAAGTCCAAAAAGACTTTCAGTACGCTGTCTGTTTAGCCCGTTAGCTTTCCACTATACCGCCCATGGTACACTGGGTGTTTTTGAGGGTTAACTTCATGACATAAAACAACTCAAACAAAAATTCTAAACCTGTCACATATCTTTGGAAAGCTGAGATTCTGGTGATTCGAATGATGCAACCCATTTTAAGATACAATCAACACAGCAGGTACAATCAGTGTCTTTGTCAGACTGCCAACAAGGCTTCATGCTGTGATCCCATAGTGTTTTCCAGCTAATAGCTCCCAGCTATAGTCATCTGTTTACAAAAAAAATATAGGCAGAATGTTTTTGTCCTTTTTCAGTGCGTTCAAAGTTCTATTACTCAAAACCAGTAAGATTTACAGTGATTCTGAGGTTTGTTCTGTTTAGGAAAACTTAAAATAATCATTTAAAACACTTAAAAGTTATGTTAGAATGTTTAAATGCCAGCTGAATGGACAGACAGACAGACTGCTTGACCTGTGCTGCATGTCTTTGAACTACAATTCAGTAAATTCTTCTTCTTGTCATTCCAGTTCAACTTCCTGTGGTGTGGGGTAAATTCTAGTCAAATTCACTGGAAATTCTTATAAATGATAAATATAATAATTATAAATATACATTTAAATAATTATAAATATACATTTAATTCAGTGCATCTTATGAGTTCACTAGTGTCAGGCAGCGAAGAGGGGGCGGCAGGAGTGTTTTGCAAAACCTGTTTAGAAACTCTTGTTTTGGCAATTCCACTGGTGGCATAGAAACAACGCTGTTCACTTTTAATTAAAAAGTCTTGCAAAAAAGACTTGTTTTTGCACCCTTGTAGGTGAGCGGATCGAGCGGATGTGACTAATGTAATCCCTTAATTACATTTATCACACTCTTACCAGCTCTGATAACCTGGATTTCTCCACTTCTCCATCACCGTCCTCCATTCTTCCCCTTTGTCGCTGCGCTCGAACGTTCCCCTCTCTCCCCCACAGATACGTGCAGATATGTAGAGAACCACAGCTCTTCTCTTTTCAATGAACTCCCCTAACAGTCTCAGCTCTCTGATCATCGGTGCTGATGATGTGTCTCAGATCAGTTTGTAAACATCCACATAAAACAGCCACTGAAGATCTTTGATATGACAGTATTTACAGAGGAAGAGTCTATAGACGCACCAACTGAGAACAGTGAGAGGAAAGATTGTGATGGAAGGGAGAGGAGGGGGCGTCCATGGGAGTTTTTGGCAGAGGTTCATACACATGACCTACAAATGATGTAGTGTCTTCATTAAATGTGTGATTTGTGTCTATGTGCAAGCATTATTTAGGTTGATATTAAGTGTGTGTGTGTGTGTGTGTGTATGTTAGTTTAATATCATATGTTCATGGTGCCTATGTTCCATAGAGGCCCCAGCAGGATGGCAGTGTGTGTGTTTTGGCCCTGGGTGAGGGTCCAAAGGCAGGGCACAGTCGGACGCAGGGCAGGGGGCGGGGACGGTCCAGACACAGCAAGGTCACTCTGACTGCTCACAATCATCCACATAGAGCCGGCTTACTGCCAGGACCCCCCTCTCTCTCTCTCTCTCTTCCCTTCAGTCTAACTGTTTCCCTTTTTCTGAGTTCTTTCAAAATATCCACCATTTTATTTCCACCTCCATCGTTGTTTTTTTCATGTGAGCGCATTTATCCTTTCAATCTCTTTTCATTTGTATAACTCCCTCCCTATCTATCCTCTCTAGCATTTCATCTTTCTCTCTCTCTGTCTCCCTCTTTCTCTGGAGGTACAGATGGACACATTTGCAGGTTAACTTGAACAGCTGGAGGTGCATTATTAGCATCCTGCTGCTTCCTCATATTTGCTCAGAATTTCCCCCCTTCCTTAGTGAGCAGATAATTCACAACCAGCCAACCAAAGACGTAGACGTGTCCTAATACAGAAGAAGGGGAAAAAAACACAGGAGAGAGATGAAAGCTAAGGGGACGTGGAAGTGGAAGGTAGGCATAGGCGACCTGTCTCGGAAGTATAGGATGTGGTTTAAATTTCTATGTGATAGAGGTATTTTTTGCCGATTATTTTTCTATACAGCTGATGTGGTTTTGGAGTCAATGGGTTGAACGAGAGGGGGGAGGACAGAAATTAAGTCCCAGGAATCCGCTGTGTCCCAAAGGGCCAAACTGACAATGAGCAATTGTGGTGGAATGGTTCATGGATATTGTTTTTGAGCTGCATTTGGGAGATCTTGCGTGGATAAAAAGCCCCTGGCGCACCCAGGGGCGTGGATTAAATGCACACGTGCATACATATATAAATATACATAAACACAGATGAACACACGCATATGTGCACAAAGAGCATAAACGCTTACTGTTTACAGAGCCATATTGTCCCTTTTAGAGGACTGTTGTGTATACTTTGCTGAATGTGACCATTGTGTGTTTGTAATAGTAAAGGCAGCTGCGTCCTCTGGCAGCCATTGTGTTTGAAAGCAACCCGTCATGTCTTCGGAAAGTCGTGTGGCAGATTGCAGCATTAGAGAGAGACAGCTCGGCCAACTCCAAATTCACTGCACCAGGCCTCAAATTCAATAAGACCCCACAAAGACCAGGTCCGGCCAACAGCACTGGCCAGCACATACTCCGCTGACCACTCACCAGAGCCATAATTACCCTCTATACTGCAATTAGCAATCTGGGGCTGTGCGAGCGCAGGCGCACTCACGCGTGTGTCCACTTCCAATAAAAGTTTGCAGTTGGCAAAGGAGTTACGGCTCACTTTGACCTTGAAATATACATTTGTGTCTTCTACGTGTTGCTTCGTCTCTCTCGCTTTTAACAAGGCCCCGGCCAAGTCACCTGGCTGTTCTGAGGAGTTTATTATACGGGTAATAATTCTTCATTGAGCGTATTATTCATGCCTTTGCGTTGCCATGGCGACTCATGCATTTGCCTCAACACCACACATGCCTCTCTTTCCTCGTTTTTATAGTCTAGATTTACTATAATTTAATCACTGAAGCATATGGTCACACTTGTTGGATTCAGTTGTAACGTGGCTGTTTTGTATTCGCGCCATCTAGGAAGGTTCGAGGACATGCGAATGATAGGAAAGAGATGGGTGAGGGAGAGAGGAGGAGGTGTACAGTGACTGTTGAGGTATATGGAGGCCATGGGAGTAAGTGCTTCTTATAAAGACTTTATCATGTGAAGGGTTTATTGGTATGCTGATTAGAACTATTCCCCCACCGGCACTTTCCAGCATTCAATTAACATTCAAAACACAAATAGCTGTGCATATATTACACGCTAACAATCAGGTCCTCAAGTGTGTATGACTGTGAGGTTGAGGGTGGTTTGTATGTACAAGAGGATGTGGGTGGGTTACTGTTTGCGTGCGTATGTATGCATAAGCACGCATATCATTTGCCCTGGCAACAGAGTCACACATATTAATTTTTCGTAATTCAGTTAATTCGGTTTCAGTGTTTAAGCCATAAAAAAGCCTCGATCAAAACCATCTTGCTCCATTTTTCAGGCATTGCAAGGTCAGAACGTTGTGCTGTATGCAGTAAACATGCATGTTTTATCCACGATTTGAGCTCTGTTTTGATTGCGGACTCTATCTGCAGCACAGTGTGCAGTCTTTTTATCTGTGTGTGCTGGAAATGAGAGAGCGCTGCCTCAGTGGGAGCACTGGGTGGTCATCAACACTGCAGCCAGACCAGCCTGCCTCATAGGGGGTTAGACCTGCTGACACGTACTGATTGGTGGAGAAGAAATTAGGAGAGTGGCTCTTGTTAAGAACAGAGCACTTTGACTGGAAGAGTATGTGGTTGGTTTATTATAGGGGGCAATTCATTGGTTGATAAACTAAACACAGTGTGAGACTTGTGCAGCTGCTCCTGTAGTGCATTATGGGTAATGAAGTTCTCTGGATGAGAGCACCCTGGTAGTAACAAGGCATAATCAGACTTTAGAAAGCTAATTTGATTCTGTGTTGCTCCGAGACCTGAAGCAGCGGTCATAATGAAGAGTGTGATATTGACAAGACCTCATAGGTAAGATTAATCCTTAAACCTGAAACACATTTTTACATGAATTGCAGACATTAGTCACATCTACCTATCCATCCATCCATCCAAAAATTAAAACCTTTCCAACAATCATTCAACATTTCTTTTAACAAACTTTGCCTTTCTAGTTAAAAATGACAGTTATTTAATTAAAATTCATTTGAATTATACTTCCTTACATTGACATTTCAATTGCAGTTCTACATTCTGTCGGCTACCTTATTTCAAAATCAGGAATGGAATTTGAATTTAAAAGGCATTTCCAATTCAGTTCTGAATGGCACACAACCACAGACATAGCAACAATTTAAAGAGAATCTTGATTAGTTTAAGTTAGTTAAAATATTGTCAGATTTATAGATATTTACCTGAATAAAGACACATACGTTTTAAAGACACAGACTTTGATAGTAACTTTGTCTCCTCCTTGACTAATGAGCTTTGTTACTGCTATTGAAATGCAAGAATGCATGTTAAGTTGATACAACTTGCATTCACCTACACATTTGCATACTTGTATGTCAGTATGTTTTTTTTATAAACATATACACAGCACCAGGTTTAAATGTGAAGTTCAGCTTTGGCACTTATAGAGGACTGTGGGTCTCAATGGCTTGCTTAAGCTTTGAGTCAATAGCCACAGTTGGTAGAAATTTACCACACTCATCCGTATACCAGCCTGAGTCAAAAAGACAACCACACCAGCAGGGTAGATGATGCCAAATAAGCGAGGAAGCACCATGAGTTTAGACGTGCACAACAGCAATGGATGAAGTAGACGAGCGAAGAGGTGGCATGCGCTTTGGATGGAGAGTTTGTTTGTTTGCTTGTTTGCATGAAGGTCGGTTTCTGCAGGGTAGAGGAATCCAGCGTCCTACTGTTATGTAATCTGATAGGAGATTCCAAGCTGGTCAACTCCATATGCCGTCCACATTTGCCAAAAATATCTGGAGCCGGAGACTCCATCCCGTTTGGCAGCCAGATAAAGAGAGCGCGAGAGAGAGAGCGTTCCGGAAATATTTGCTGCAGATAATAGGATATGTGTGAATCAGTCCGACAGCCAGGAAAGAACACGGATGAGTTAGTTGTGTCCCCCACTTTGCTCTCAGCATCGCCGTCGGGCTGTGTGTATGTTTTGTCGAGTCAACGAGGGCTGGGTTTAACTTTTTGGGCATGAATGAAAGTTGTATAAAGGAGACGTTGTGGAGTGAGTCACTGTGCGTGTATGGTGTGAAAGTAGAGAGATGACTCTGCAGCACTCTGTGTTTGTGTGTAAGAAAGAAAGAAAAGAAAGAGTAGGAAGCAAGAGCTCTCAAGACCCCCTAGCCCTGCCTTAGGAGTGTGTGTGTGTGTGTGTGCACTCGGTTTTGGCCCACATTGCCACCCCCACCAGCACGGGTCAAGCTCAGCACGCTGCCGCTTCTCCCTGCTCTCCCTCTCTGAGTTGCCATGGCAACACACCTTGAGCTCGCCCCCTAGAGAAGCCCGCTACCTCCAACCCCTTTCACCCCAGCTCGCTCCCCTCCTTCCCCTCCTCTCCCACAGCTCTCCCATTCTGCCTCTCTACCGCTCGGGCCATCAATCCGGGGGCCGCGGGCCTCAGGGCCAGGCGAGAGGTGCAGAGCCACATGGGATGTGCAGCTCCCATCTACACAGCTCATTTGTGTGCCAGTGAACGCTACAGGGGGTGATGGGTGGAAAGAGAGAGCAAGAGAGAGAGAGCAAGATGGAAGGAGGGAGGCACTCTCATATAGATGGGCCCGTCCCAGAGGAGCGGCACAGGCCAGGGCGCCACCTGGCTCCCCCTGGTCAATTAGCTGGAAGCACATTGGCCAAGCTTTGCAGCAGCAGCCACTGCAGAGGTGCAGCGGCAAGGAGAGTTGGCCTGTTCAGTCGGTGGAATAACAACCTGGAATACCACATGAATACGTCCTTTACTCATTTGCTTTCTACCTATCTGTTTGCGCGATCGCTGTTTTCTTGATTTGATCCTCTTGCCGTTTCTCTCTCGCGCTCCCTCTCTGCCTCCCTCCCTCTATCGATGTCCTGGAAAGCCCTCATCAGTGATTCTGCGAATGTGTGGCGGCTTCATGCCGTTTCTCAATTAAGATGCTGCATACCTTTAGAGGCAGCCAGTTTTCTTTTTTTTTTCGTCTTGTTCTCAATTCCAGTTAAATATTCTCTCAGATGCACATCCCTGCCTCTAGCTGCTCTTATATCTCTATTTTCCTTCCTGTTCCTCTCTCCCTTCCTGCTTTACTTAGCACAAGCTCTGATAAGCGATGAATATAGGGTGAAATTCTTTGAGGAGAAAAGGTGGACAGCAGTTAAATCGTTTAACCTCTCTCATAATCAGATTCCAGATAAAGGGAAGAAATCGGTTGCTTTCAGTCAACCTTTGTACATAGCGACATGCAAACGGCACTGTGTACATATATATATATATATATATATATACACACAACATGCCAAGCATCAATGCTTTCTGAGATGAAGGGAAGGAATTCTGAAATGTCTTCGGTTTTTTTTACGATGTGTCGCAGTGCTTGTAAAGTCCTTTTGTTCTTTTTTTTAACCCCCAGTTAGTTTCAGTTATGAAAGAGCGTGTTGTTGTCATGCACTTCCTAGGCCCTCTGCTGCACTCTACACGTCTGTCTTCTCCTCTTTAGTGGTGTGATGGCTCCCCTAGCACACTGCAGTCCCCCTCTCTGAGACCTTTGTGTCAGCCTCACTGATCAAATGCTCTCCCTGACAGCACTAGTCTGGTTTGCAGTAACAAGCAACTGTAATCCCAACGTAGCCCCATCACTCTCTCATATAGAAACACGCACACAATGAAGTGGAGAGCTTAGTGTTTCTGTGCAGACTGGAAAATAGATGATGGAGCATGTTCCATACTTACTGATCAACTGCAGTTCTCTCAGAGAGAGGCTTACTTTTAGTGCACACACACACATGCTTGCGGAAACACACATGCTCACAGGCCCCTTGGCTACCATTACTTTGTGTTGGACAGCCCAATTATCCCTTTGCTTTCTGCTTTCTTTAGCAGAATTCTCTTCCTCTAACTCTGATTCTCTCATTTTTCCCAATTTTTCACTTTGGACTCACTTCCCTTTCGTTTTTGTCCGTGTGCATATCGTTTGGTCCATCCGTATCCGCGGAACGGATGTAGTATTCTTCTTTTTTTTTAGTGTAGATCCTCCCTCAGAAAGGCATTTGTTATACTAAACCTGGTTATAACCTGTCTGTCGCCGCTTCCTCTCTCCCAGAAAGGAATCCTCTTCCTTTACCTGTCCTTGTTTCGTTCTTCACAATTTTTGGTTTTGGGCTTGCTTCTCTCTGTGTGCAGTTCATTCAGTTCATCTGCATCCACAAAGATACATTTACTTGTGTTCTGTATATAACTGTATTTACTGTATATAACTGTATTTTGTACACTGGAAAAAAAATTCACTTGTTTTAATACTTAAAATTTGGCTAAACAAAATATACTTATATTCAAGATATATTCTCTTATCAGTGGTGCTTCTCAAAAATGTTTCAAGAATTTTTACATATTTTAAGTGGAAAACAAGTCAAAAACCTCTCATTAAAAACTAATTAAGTGGTAAGTTTTTGCAGTGTGACTAGCTTTAGTATGTCAAATGTCTTTTGCAGAAAAATCTCCACTAGTTTGAGAATGATTTGTACAAGACAAGATCCATGTAAATCCAAGTAAATATTTTAACTCAAAAAAATTTTTTTTGCAGTGCGTTCACTTTGGTCTTGTTTCCCTCTCGTCTCTTTCTGTGTGCATAGAATTTGGTTCATTCATAGCCGTGCACTGGATTTTGTCTCGTACAAAACATTCCCTTAACTACTGTAGTTCATATTTTCCTCCAAAAGGCATTTGACACACTAAACCTAGTTATAACATCTGTCCGCTGCCCCAGTAAAGAATACTTTTTTCACTTGGTGTTGCATCCCTCTCATACCTATCCTTGTGCATAGCGTTCGTTCAGTCTGCATTCGCAAAACGGATCTTGTCTTGTATTTCGAGATGATCTGGTCTTGTTCAAACCTTGGCCCCCCGAACTGGAGCAGATTTTCTCTGAAAGGCATTTGACATATTAAACTCAGTCGTAACCTCTGTCTGCCGCTGCTTTCATTCTCACAGAAAGGAATCCTCCACCCCTCCCGAACGCAATGTCTTTTAGGAGGCAGTGGGGGAGGACAGACCAAAGCGGTGCCCTTACTCTCACTGCCCCCTCCACCTCTCCTTTCAAATGGGGATTAGAGCACCCTTGTGTGGGCCTTTGAGACGGAGCAATTGGAATTGGAATCGGCGGAGGTGGCTTTTGGAAGGGAGGGGTGGGAGGTGGAGGTCAGGGTGATGGTGGGGATATATGATTGAAGACTTTATTAACCCTCCGCGCACCCCGTAGCTCAGCAACGGGCCTGTCTGCACGAGCCGGTGGGGTGCTGGACGCTTTGGAAGACGGAGGTCTGGGAGGTGGTGCTGTGTCGGCGTCTACCATACCCCAGGGCTCAGTTAGTGGTTCGGGGGATCGGTGTGGGAGTCCGGCGGCGGGTGTCTGATGGAGTGCAGGCAGGCGGGCTGGGCTCAGGCCTGTGTGGCGGGTGGGTGATAAGACGAGAGCAGAGGCGTCCAGCCAGGACACAACGCCCACCTTTCATCTGTCCCACACCAGCAGGGGGCGGCACTGATGTCACTCAGGCAGGCTTAAAATAGAACAGCGGGCAGAGGGAGGGCATAGAGCCTGCAGCACTAGGGGGGTAGCAGGCAATTACCGGCCGGGAAAGAGATGGCACTGGGCAGAGGAGGGGGAGGAGGGATGGAACGGGTGGTCATACTGTCCAGAGCTGAAGATTATAAGCCTGGGACCACAAATGATGTGCAAGGACGGGAAGAAACAGAAAAATGACCCCATTCACTCGAGATCTCGAAAAGACTTCGACCGTTTGGTTATGAGACGCCCTCGCAGACGGTTAATGTGTAAAAATGTCGTGCCTTGTCTCTTGGCAGCGTGTGTCTCTCTGTCTCTCATTCTCTCTGTCTGACCCTGCTGGTGTGTGTAACCTGTTGTATCGTGCTCTTGTGTTGCAGAGGAAGGCATCAATCATGAGTGCAAGCTGTGTAACCAGATGTTTGACTCTCCGGCCAAGCTCCTGTGTCACCTGATCGAGCACAGCTTCGAGGGCATGGGAGGCACCTTCAAGTGTCCCGTCTGCTTTACAGGTGAGGGGTCTGGCCCAGGGGGTTGGTGGGGTTGAGGTCGTAGGGTCAGGGGCAGTCAAAGAGTGTGGGGGAGGTGGGAGGAGTACACACTGCCAGTGATGAGAGGGTAACTGCACACAGTGTACGGTCACATAGTCATGCATGTGGCCAACTGCAGTCAATTAAGCACCATTTAGCACATTCCCTCATGTAGGATTACATGCAAAAGTGTCTTTACTTTTTTGTCATCTCTTTGCTTCTTGTCTGTCTCTACTTGTCTGTATCACTTTTCATTCTGTCTTGGTGCTTTGCTTTTTACATCTTGTCTTGATTCACCCCTTGTCGCCTAGTTTTTCATTTCATCTTAACTTGCTCCCTCTTCTCTTCTCTTCTCTTCTCTTCTCTTTTAGTCTTCAGTTCTCTTGTTTTCTCATCTGTTTTTCCTCATCTCTTTTCTTTCGGACTCATTTCTTTGTTTTTAGTCTTTTCTCTCTCTCCCCTCCATTCCTCTGTTCCATTTCTCCTCCTTGTCCTGCTAATTGAACTGATGTAACTATTAAATTCATTGTTCATCCTGGCGAGACAGAAGAAAGACTCAACATGGCCTCTGAGAACACGGGATCAACTTGCAGCTTCTGAAATGCATTCAAGATCAAAATATACACATATACTGTACATATACATACTACATTATATGAATCAAAATCAGTTTCTCTAGACTTGAGATAGAAGAGAGATATTATGACACACTCTTACGCAGAAGCACACAATGGTTAATAAAGTTCAACGTGGCCAAGACAGGAGGCTGCAGTTCTCGCAGGCGACCTGCTGAGCTGATGCTAAAGCTAATGAGAGCTGATCTCCCTGCTGTGATGCCTGGTGGGTCTCATGACCCCTGGACAGATCGAGCCCCTGTCAGACGTCCCACTTTCAGTGGACCAGAAGGCACTGCAGTAGAATAGACAAACAAGAGCCCACAGTTGACTGGCTTTATCAAATCATAATGGCCATTTTGTATGCTGTAAAGTATCACATACAATCTACTACCTTTTTCTGTAGGCCAGTTGTCATGCTGAATGTCTTTGAGATGAGAAGTTCGTGTGTGTGTGTGTGTGCTCAGGAGAGGAGAGGTCAGAGAATAAAGGGCAGGTTTATAGAAAGGCAGTGTAATCCGCTCTCGCTCTCCAGGGTAGGACCCTCCGTGTACGTGTGCATTTAGTTAAACAGGCCCAGTGTGTGTGTGTCTCCTCACACTAAGTTTGAAAGTCACTTTGGACTGTTTGTCAGCTAACCTTTGGGAATCAGAAATCATTACTTGAGCTTGTCAACATTAAAGACTGGTGCAACACGCCATTCTCCAGATAATTTCGCACTCGTTTTTTATTTGATTAATCTTTTTCTTCCCTCACCCATTCTTTATTACTCCTCTTCTAGTTCCAGCTCCTTCCATATTCACTGTACACTCTGTTTTGCTTCTCTATTCGTCTTTCCCTCCACCCCTCTGATCAAATCATTTGTTCTTTTGCCTTGTCCGTCCCTTTGTCTCCCTCTCTCTCTTTCTCCTTGCGGATTAGTTCTCCGTCTTTCTTTCACCTTTACTGAGTTGTTTGGCTACACCACGTTCTCTTCCCCCTTTCCTCCCTTACAGGTACGCAGTCCTCTTTTAAACTTTAACACTATTCCTGTGTGGCTCATGAATAAGTAAGCAGATGCTTTCTCCTCCAGGGACGCTCAATAATTCATAGTCTCCACACACAGCAAACTTAAGTTTACTGAGAAAAAAAAAAAATACACGAACTGAATTTAAAAACCCAAGGAAAAAGGAATGATTTATTGATAAATATCACAAGGTCTGGTGGGGATACTTTAGTCTGTCTCTGTCTCTCCCTCCATCTCCGGCTGTCATCCCCTGCTTTTCGATAAAGAGAGTTTGAGAGCTTTTTATTTTAGAACACCCCCTCCCCCTTCTTCTTTCCTCAGTGCCGACACATTGTCTCAAATCCAAAAAATTCATTATTTTTATTCTCCCTCTCCTACCCAAAGCGTGAAAGTTGGTAGTCATGGATTTTTTTTAATTCCTCACTCAGGATTAGTTCTTAATCGAATCAGCTATTTTCACAGCCAATTCGCTGTACACTCTTGGGTAAAGCATTTCGGCCAATTGTTTGACTGCTGTTTCCCTTCTGTCCTTCCTCCCCCAGTGTTTGTTCAGGCCAATAAGCTGCAGCAGCACATCTTTGCCGTCCACGGACAGGAGGACAAGATATACGACTGCTCCCAGTGTCCGCAGAAGTTCTTCTTCCAAACTGAGCTCCAGGTGAGTAATGCAGAACCACATGGCAGTGCAATAAAAGAAGGTGAACATTCATGACTCTCTGGAATAAGTCCAAAATTCCTTTTCACAAGACCTGTCAATGGTTATTGAGAACATTTACTGGCCATTTCATATTGCTCTTACAATTCAGTGTAAACCACGCATTGTTACAGTTCATAATACATTTATACAGGAGTAACTCTTTGCTTTCCAAAGCTAATCTGTACTCACATTTGGCACAAAGAGTGATAAGAAAAACACAAATCTAGAAAAACCACAAATACAAAACCAAATATTCCAGAAAGCCATGTAAGAACTTCTGATGTTCAGGTTTTAATGGTTTCTAATCATATTTTATGTGTCATATGTGCAGTGAACCAATGAGCAATGAGTAGTAGCAAAAGGTGTATCTGCTTTGTGGTGTTTGGAATATAGTGGGATTCTGTAGTCGATCTCAGTTAGCCCTGATAGACACAGATGTGACACAGATCACAGCTAATAAGGGAATTAAAGGAGAAAACAAGGTGCATCCTCAAGCCAGTAACGATTAGACCCACTACTCTGCAAATCAATCACATCACCTGCTGTGACTGCTGGAACTCACATTTATACATACACACACAAACACAAACACACACAATCAAACTTTATAGTATTTTCTATCCCATACAATTTTAATTATGAATAACTAATTATATAATAAATAATTGTGCATATTTTGGGGCTAATACCCTTCATAACGTGAAATAACACATTTAGTATTTTTATTTTAAAGGCATTTTGTTTGCTTTTGCTACCTTTTCTTTATTATAATGAACTCTTTTGGTACTGCGTTGGGTCACATCCTGTGTAAAATCAAACAAAACCAGTTGAGAACCACTGCACCACTAAGCACTGTATACTGTATGGAGGAATGTACACTAATAACAGTTCAGATGGCCTTGAGCAGTTAGAGATACTGTACAGACAACTGTATGCCCTACAGGTTCACGCTCAAGTTCACAGCACAATCTGATGTCTAACCGCTCATCAAAAGCCGTTTGCCTACTGTAACAATAACACACTTTGTCCACTTGACATTATTTCTTTCCGGATGAGACTGTTTCTTTCTTTCTCTCTTTCCCTCTTCCATTCTCTTTCTTTCTGTTTTTGTTCTGTATCTGTTTCTCTTTCAGTCTCTTCTACTGTGTTAGGTATAGTCTCTCTCTTTTTACTGAAGCCTTTATCTGAGTTCCCCGAGGGAGGCCCTGAACCCCTCCACTCAGAGACTGACACACTCACACACATATAGACTTTAGCGAGCAAGTGCTGCCACACACGTTTACAAAGTGCTGCCACACTCTGTACACTTTTTGCTATAACTTTTCTTTATGACAATGTGGTACCTGAAGTCCCTTTCCTTTTGACATGACTTGTATACCTTGATGTGCATTTTCACTGACAGCGATTTATTCCTGCTCAACTTTGTCGCACTGTCAGTGTTTGCTATTGCTAATGTGGCCTCAAATCACCTCTTTTTAAAAAGTATTTACTTTTGGTCAGTTTGTCAATGCTAATCACTGTCAGTGTAAACACACTTTTAAAAAATCTGGCATTTTTTGATGCATTTAAATGTAAATACTCTTTATTGACATTCTTTGGAACCACTATGTAGTTTTGTTCTTTGTTGGGCAGGAGTTTTGTGTCTTCATTGCCCAACAAAAAGATGTTTTTGTATGGAAATACAGACATTCTAGTGGTGGTGGTTTGGTTTTAAAGCATCTCTGGATGTTCCTGACCCGTGGTAATGATTCCCAGATGATGCAGATATGGCAGAGCAGTGAGACACATCTGCTGACTCAAGTTTAGCTGGAGATATCACAGAGCTGTGTGGTGAAAAATAGTATCAATTTAAGCACCAACTCAAATGCAGACATCTCAGCCAAGCCTAAGGGCCAGTCAGAATTTAAATCTCTTTCTCACACACACACACATTCTTCCCACGCAGTCCCTTCTAAAGGACTAGAACTAAATGTACTGGTTAAAAAAGTAAAAAAGTTACTGCTAACTGGTTGATTCCCCTCTAGGGACTTGTCTTTAGTAGTGCAAACCTAACCTCCGATAGTATCAGCACTGGATTCAGGATTGTCGAAGGATTTTTGGATTAGAGTATTGAGTAATATAATAGTTTAAGAAATGTCATTTTAAATATGCTAAATCAACAAAATTGTGATTGTGACCCTTATGAGTTAGTTTGCCGTAAGGTACAGTCATATTTACAGTTACTGTGAGAAATTTCGTGGGCAAAATCCTGTCATTTCTGTAGGGATCTGTGCAATCGAGAATTTCAAAAAAATTCTCCATGCAAGTTTTTTACGGGAATTCACCACGATGACCAAGAGATTGCTGTTTGGTTTGAAAATGACTTCTGTGTGAGTGGCGCTTTGTGCATCAGTTGACACACATGCCTCAACTAAAACGAATTTGTTGTAGGAGTCTAGCATGTTTCATGAAATCTGACCCAAACCTAACCCAAAGCTTGACAGTTTTCCATGTACCGTCAGGGTTGAGTAGCAGACCTCTAGATGTGTGTTTGAATCTGACTCGCATTCAACATTTCCTGATCCCATTTCTCCCCTTAAGTGGCAAATAGTCCAAATATAAAATGCAAAATGTGTCCGCTAAGAACTTAACAATAATCTTAATGTACTGTTGCTAGCTCAGTGCCATTATATGAAGACTGGGTAAGCATGTTTTCAGTTTCTCTCTCTCTGTGCTGATTATGGGGCAGACAGATTGAGTAAGGGCAGGACTGTGAATAACTCAACCCACAGTGGCTGCCACGGGCCGCTGGGGTCAGCTGCATCCTGCCCTAGCCCAAGTTACATTTATCTTTGTGAGCTATGGGCCACCATCCCTGCAGCCCCCTCCAGTGCCCGCCTGTGTGTGTTGGTGGGTGGGTCTTTATAAGTAGCAGGGTGTGAGGTTAATAGCTTACTCAGGTCCATGACTTAATATTTTAGGGGCTTGGGGGTGTGACCTAAATCTCCTGCATGGTTCAAACACCCCACCCCTCCACGTGATCCCCCGGCCACGGCGTGACAGTGATATAAGGCCGGTGGCGCTGGGCATATGGCCGGTCAGTCCATTTAGCAGCAGGGGGAGCGCTGGACCCTGTCGGTCACTGTCTGCCTCACCCTGAGGCCAGCCAACCGAGATACTTGCACCAGCCCATGGCTCAGCGGGCACACCGCATCACTCCCATCCGCTTCATCCCCCGCATCCACTCCAGGCCCACCTGAGTGTTGACGGAGGTGAGGAATAGAGCAGTCAGCTGCACAGACAGCTCCGTTCCGACATCCTAACCCTTGCCGGGTTTTACCCTGCTCCTGCCCAGGTGAAAGGAGACTTGAACGTGTGTGTATGTTGTTAACAAGACTGAATGGATGGACGGGCATGGCCTACGTGCCCTAACCAGCATGCCCTCCCAGTGCGGCCCCACTCTTGAGTTAATCCTCGAGCTGGTAAATAAGTGATGCTTCGCTCCGATCAGCGCAGCTAGGCCTACTCTGCTGGATCCTCCACTCCTTTGTTAGAAACTTCAGAGACTTTTTTGTGTGAGTGAGTGTGTGTAGATTTTCTTTCAGTTGTTGTTTTGTTTCCCCAGGTGAACTCCCAACCGCCCACCCTTCGGCCCTTCCATAGGCACTGCTGTCACTCTCTGACAGCGCGCCTCATTTTTACACAGTGCCGATTCTGATTGAGCACTCCAGGGGGCGCTGCATTCCCCCCACGCCCTGTATCCCTTCCCCGCTGGCATGTGTCCGCACGTGGGTGTACGGTGTTTCCTTTAGCGCTGGTTAATATTTAACCGTACTCAGCAGTTTGGATGGATGGGTGACTGAGTGAGTGTGTGTGTGTACGAATGAGGGAAGAAGGGAGTCTTTGCACTTGTTTGTTTGTTGATGCCTCCTTGTCTCTACCCACACACCACCCCCCACCCCCTGACATTGCAAAAGTCTTGAATATTTGAGGGCTGTGAGTTCTCATACAGCGCTGAGTGGAATGATGTAAGGAGGAGGCGTTCATCAGGGCGTACACACGCACTCGCTTTCTTTCACACTTTTCATTTTTCACAGAGGTGGAGGAAGAGCTTGTATGATTTCAAACTACAATTTGTATTTTGTGTTGCACACATTGGAGACGAGGTAGACAGTTTCTCCAAACCTTGCAAGCAAGAAACCTTTACTATTATTGGTAAATATGGGTTATGGGATTGTTCAAATCCTTTACTTGAAGTATTTTAGGGTTATGTATACACCACCGTTCAAAAATTTGGGGTCAGGTGGATTTTGTTTTTAAAGAAATTAATACTTTTATTCAACAAGTGTGTGTTATTTAATTTATCAAAAGTTGAGATTTTTACTTTACCAAAATTTTTTACTTGAAATAAATGCTGTCCTGTTGAACTTTCTGTTCATCAAAGAATCATGAAAACAATGTCACAAATCACAATAAAAAAAATAAAAAATCACAATTTCCACAAAAAAAAAAAAGTTTTCAACATTGATAATAATAAGAAATGTTTCTTCAACACATATTATATACAACACAAATGTGACCCTGGACCACAAAACCGGTCTTAAGTCGCTTGGGTATATTTTTAGCAATAGCCAAAAAAACATTGTATGGGTTAAAATTATCGATTTTTCTTTTATGCCAAAAATCATTAGGATATTAAGTAAAGATCATGTTCCATGAAGATATTTTGTAAATTTCATACTGTAAATATATCAAAACTTAATTTTTGATTAGTAATATGCATTGCTAAGAACTTCATTTGGACAAATTTAAAGGCAATTTTCTCAGTATTTAGATTTTTTTGCACCCTCAGATTCCAGATTTTCAAATAGTTGTATCTCTGCCAAATATTGTCCTATCCTAACAAACCATGCATCAATGGAAAGCTTATTTATTCGGCTATCAGATAATGTATAAATCTCAATTTCAAAAAATTGACCCTTATGACTGGTTTTGTGGTCCATGGTCACATATTATAATGATTTCTGAAGAATCATGTGACACTGAAGACTAGAGAAATGGCTGCTAAAATTCAGCTTTGCATCACAGAAATAAATTACAAAATATATTAAAATAGAAAACAATTATTTTGAGTAGTAATAATATTTCATAATATTACTAGTGTAGGAGCTCATAATACAAGTGTAGAAGCTCTAAAAACATTCATAGAATCTGTTCCATTATGTGTCATATTAGATTTATAATGTACGTGGAGAGTTTGTCTGTTGTGCTTTGAATCTGCTTTTGTGTGCTGTAGATATTGATATAGGTTTCTATTGTGATGCTCAATTTTATTATTGCCAGTGTGTGTGTGTGCGTGTCCCAGCTGCCCTTGCGTCTGGAGTGGCAGTGTACGTTATTAGAATGGGGATCTGGGGGGCTCTCTTCAGAGCCCTAACCCCAACACACACACACATGCCTACAGCTCCTCAAATCCACCTTACCTGCTGCTGATTGGCTGGCTGGTTGAGGGGTTATCAGGGGACTGCAGTATAGTGTCTCCAGCTAAAGCTATGAGCTCTGTGTTTAGAACAGCTCCCTCTCGAAGGCCACGACATCCCTGTGTCTGCAGCCACGTGCTGAGCCTTCTGACATGAAGAGTGCTAGGCCTTGGATCTCTCTGATGGCTTTAGCACCGTGATATGAGAATAAGGCGAATAGCAGGAACTTAGCCAAGAGTTGATAATGAACTAATGAAACCATTCACTAATGTATTCGGTTATCTAAATATGTACGATGTTGGAGTACAAAACGGGAACGGGTAAGAAGTGTGTCTTGGTGTTACAGATTTACATTGCCACATGGTTTTCGATGGAAATTCTCCAGGCGGTGGGCATTGGCGTAAACTAGAATCGGAGGGGACATGTTTAAGTTGTTTACCTGTTTGCATTTGTTTTGTTGCTTTGCCCTTGCTGAGACGGAGATTCAAACAAAGCTCGGGCCTGGCGAATTCAAATCAAAAACACTCACCATGGGGCGGCACTAATCTTCAGAGTAAATCAACACATTCGCATTCATTTATTACAATGTTGAATACCAGTTTCGGGCCACGAGCGTGCATGTGCGTGTTTATGTTGAGATAAAAATGAAGTAAATGCCTTTTTGCAAATTTTTCAGCGAACCCACCCACACTCCTGATTCTGTCACGAAATACCCCTGCTTGGAACAATCTATAAAGTGGAGGAAAGAAGGGAGGAGAACGTGGAGGGAGAGAGAACTTCAGCGGGATGGCACGTAGGGAGATATGGTGTCTGCGCTAAATTAAATAATTTGGGGACTGGCATGAGAGGGGGAGAGGGTAAGGAAGAGCGATGGGGAAAAAAGCGAGATGTGTCCACTGGTATCACTATAAAGCGTTGTCTCATATCCGTCTCTCATGGTAGCCTGTTCCTTTAATGCACAGACAGAGCGAAGGATATGTTGAGACGCAACATGAGAGAAAGCGAGTTGAAATGAAAATGTGAAGACAACAGAAGAAGGAGGGGGTGTGTACAGCACATGCCCCAGTCAGATATGACAGTAGAGCAGGGTTGTGCTGTGGCGCTACAGCTCCGCGCTGCGTGGTGTGTGTTGTTGTCTCGCGTGCGGGTTGCCAGCTCGGGACTGGAACTGTCGTGGCTGTGACAGTGACGTATGAGTCTAAGCGCTGTCGGTGAGATGACTCTCACTGCTCGACACTCTCAACGCTCGATGCACACGCGCACGCATGCACACTGAGCGCAGCTGTGATCTGGAGGGTTTGAGAACTGTGGATACTTCACTCTGTTTGCCTCGCTCATTAACATAGCATAACAGATGAGAAGACTTTATCTTAAAGGAATAGTTCACCCAGAAAGGAAGATTCTGTCATTATTTACTCCCTCATGCCGTTCCAAACCTGTATGGCTTTTCCCTTTTTTTTTATTTATTTTTTTATTTTGTGGAACACAGAAGATATTTTGAAAAATGTCTCGGGTTAAATAAATAATGACAGAATTTTAACTTTTAGTGAAATACCCCTTTTAGGCCAAAATTTGTTTATTTTATTCCTTTATTAATTTATTTAAATTCATTTATTTACATTTTTTTAACGTTCTGTAACTGTTTATTTTCAGGTTTGTATCAATTTTAAATCAGATCAACTAAATCCCAAATTTTCAATGTGATGTCAGACTTTTGACTTTATTGTCATTTGACTTTATTTGTACAGTAGCAAACAGTTTGTTTAATTCTAACTAGACAAGTCGCTGTAAAGTGCTATATACTGCTTTTTAATTTATATTAATCATTAAATATGAATGAGGAGAGACTGTTTGTGGAAGTTTAGAATATTTTATATGATCAAATATTAAATATTTCAAATGTTTCACATGCCACAAGGAAAAACAAGTGTGTGAGAGTAAGCAAACAGAGAGAACGGTTCTGATTGGCTGTTTTTTATGTCACATCATACCCCATTTTTATGTTCGATGTGAACATAGAAATTGTTTGTTGTGTCACACCAGAGTAGGACAGATTGTCTAAAATGGTACAGTGCAAAATTGCTAGTGTTTTGATTTCAAGAAAGCTTCACTAACATTACAAGTGGACTTCATAGGGAAAAATGCTACAGAAGTATAGAATATGGCCTTTAAAAAGTTGTCTCCTCTCTCATTCTCTCCATCTAATTTTTTCTCTCAACACACAGACACTGGTAGGGGTCTCTCTCAACCTGACACTTTGGTTCAGCAGCTGGAGTCTGACAGCACACTCTATAAATCACACAGCTCTGACAGCACACCTCACACACTCTCCTATTCTCTTTTCCTCCTTGCTCTCACTCGCACTCTGCCTGCTAGGCTCACATATTGTTGTGACAACAAAGTGTTGACGTTGACTGGCTGTAGATAACACTCACTACTAGCCCTCTGTCTCTCTCTCTCTCTCTGCATGCTGCATTGTTCACCGCGTAATGCTTTTTCTCTCTCTGTCTTAGTTTAGGGCTGCTTTGGAGTCAAAACCTCCTCCCTGAGGGGAAGCAGAGAGGGTTTTAGTGAGGCTATGACATGGAAAGAGAGTGTGTGTACTTTGAGTGCATCTCTGAGTGGCAGAACACAGCTAGCGTAGCGTAGCCTAGTGTTAGCATAGCGCAGTGCTATTGCCCATGACACGGCTCTACTGAGGCCACCGAGCTCATCTAATATTCGGACCTCCACACTCCACAGATCTCACGAACGCACAACTGTGTGTGTATGTCCGTATGGGCTTGTGCATGCATGCGTGTTGTTTTAGTATGTAGTCTGTCTGTGCATTGTTGTTTGATGCCTGCGGAATGTGTGAAATTTTATGTTAGAGAAATGAGAAACAAAAGGACAACATTTACAGTGGCAACCGTAGTTGTCAAAATTCATAGTAAACGCAATTCAACCTGGTCTTAGCCACCATTGCTTACATGAAATTGTATTTTCAACAAATTTAACTTCCATAAAAATGTTTTTTGGGTGAAAAGAATATTCAATGAGATAAATTAATAGGACAATTTATCCATCAGGAATTAAATCATGAAGAATTAATGTCTCTTATGCTGCAGTTATTGGATTAAAAAACTGTGGAAACAGTAATATGGTGAAATGTTATTACAATTATTTCATACAAATATATTTTAAAATGTAATTTATTCCTGTGATGGCAAAGCTGAATTTTCAGCAGCCATTGCGCCAGTCTTTAGTGTCACATGATTCTTTATAAATCATTTTAATATGCTGCTGATTTGGTGCTCTATTATTATTAACATTGCTGAAACAGCTGTTTTGAGGATTCTTTGATGAAAAGAAAGTTCAAATAACAGCATTTACTGTGATTTTTGATCAATTTAATGCATCATTGCTGAATAAAAGTTTTAATTTCTTCAACAACAAAAAGACTGTACATTTTTTTAACAGTAGTGTACATGTATTACTGCAAACGATGGTTGCAATGGTATTTATAAGGGTCCGTCTGTATGCCAGTCATGCGCCGCTATTTGATGCCTGCAGAATGTGTCAAATGTTATAGACAGCCGACATCGTATGTTGACTTTTAGAGCCAGCTCTACTCTGTTGCTGAAGATTACATCATCGAGTTGCTTATGTACATCATCGCTGTATAATTAATCCCCTGTACATTTAGTATTTATTTGACAACCTGGTGTTGACAGAGATGTACCGATGTCGGATATACAGTATGTATAAGTGTAAACAGAGCATGTGTGATGGTGGGGTATATGACCGTGTGTGTGTGTGTGATGAATGTGAGGAGGCCGCCCTGGAGCACAGAGGTCAAAGGAGGTCAGTCATAGTGGAATCACTCCCTCTGTTCCTTTCAGAGAGAACAAAACGATTTTGACTGATATCACCTGGATTTTTCTCTCCACGTTGCTCAAGACAAAAAGAAAGTTTATGATCCCAAATGAACCACATCTGAAAGTGTGAACAGGTGTTTTTAATTGGTGATTTTGCCGCTATTATTGATGTAATATTTGAGAGGTGCACATATACTGTATCTTGTATTGGTTATTTGCATATAATGGCTTCCAACACGGTTTATATAATCAAATGAATCGCTGTTATTTTTTATAATATTAACGTTACATAATGTGAAGCTCTCTTTATTTATCTTTTAAAAACATTTTTATAATTTTTTTTTTTTGGTTTGCGTCCTTCAAGTAAATAAAAGAATAATAAAATAAATGTATTATTTTTAGTATTTTTACTAAATGTAGTATTTATTAGTAATAGTACACCTTGGCTTAGTGGGAGCTAATTTGTAGGTCATCTATCATAAGCATATTTATGTTTACTTTTCATTCAGATTCACACATATGCCTCCAGTCCTGGTCAGGCCAGAAAGAGGAGAGCATTTGGATAGTGACGTGAGTGTAGTGCACTTCAGTACAGCAGAACGTAGTTGCAGGGAAGGTGCTAAATTCAGGGACAGGCACTATCTGGGTGGAGAATGGTGTGAGTAGGTGGGAAGAGGGGAGGGATGAGGGAATCCAGGGGCAGGGCAGGGGGGCATTTATTTGTAGCACACTCCCAAGTGAGTTTCCTGTCTCTGGGAGGTGAGAGCTGGGAGCATGTGAAGCTTTAAGACAGCCCATCTGCTAGTCTCCGGCCATTGGAAGACTGTCAAGCGGGTCTAAAAATAAGCTACTCTAAAGTGCACCAGGCGGCAAAGGTGATTTTTCATTTTGTGTTAAAAACGGGGCAGAGAGGGACAGACTAGCGTCCTAAGAGCAAAGCTGCACTCTCTAACCCCCCCCACCTCTCTCTCTTTCTCTCGTACTCATTCACGCTCTCTCTTTTTGACAACTTTACGCTCTCTCTTTCTGTCTTTCTTATTCATGATCCCGCTCTCTTTCCTTTTAAACCCCCTTCTCATCTCTTTTTCTATCAGCTTCAGTATTTCCTCTCCGTGTCTGTGTTTAGCCATACAGACAGCAGACAGACTCGGCAGAGAGCACTTTATAAAGCCGATAGCGCAGAGACACACTGTCTGTTCATTTGTGTGTGTGTGAGTGAGTATCTAGATACAGTAATACAGTGTGTAGTGCAGAGTGAGTCTTTCTCTTCCTCTTCAGTTTTTCTCTATTATAATATATAGATGAATAATATATATTGCACTGATACGAGACTTATCTGAATAATCTTATTACTTTTTGATTTTATAAATATTTTATTTTATAATAATGATATAAATAAAAGATTTAAACTAAAAATAAAACATTAATGAAAAATGGAACCATTAATAGTCAAGAATTTATTTATATGTAGTGTTATAATAAAATAATAAATGTAAATAATTACAATTTAAATTCAAAATATATTTATAAAAATGTATCAATTATATATATACCGAACAAATAATTAAAATATATAACTTGTTTCTAGTAATGTATTTGAAATAAAGACATTATTATGATATAAACATGTCATATAATTTTTGTTCTGAATTATATAGCTCATGTGTTTTTGTGTGCGATTTGCTGGGGAGCTGCCGCTTTCCGCTGTTCTGAGGTCAACTCAGAGACGTCAGTAATTCCAAAGAATCCTGTTACGAAAAACAGTTTACTGACAGAACGGCCACCCCAGCAACACTCTTTTCTCTCTATTGCTCTGTTCACTCTTGCAGAACGAGCCAACACATTAGAGTTTTACTGACACTGCACCGTCCCCAGGGGGCACCACGGAGCCCGGAGCCAGGGGCCCTGCGGCACACACACACTCGCACACACGAACAGCCCTGATTGAAAGAGACATGACAGCAGCTCGGTCCGGCTGTATGTGCATGCTCTGTGTGAGAAAAGAGGCTGTGTAGGGAAACGTAGATTTGATTTTCCTTTATCTTTATCTCCCCACCGCTTCCCCCTTCTCTCTCCCCCCTCCTCCTCCTCCCCCTCGGTGAGTGCAGCAGTCTCGCAGTCACTGCATCAGTAATGTGACTGGGCCATATTTCCCAGGAGTGCACAGCTCCGCAGGATTTAGCCTCTCTTTTATAACCAGTTTAGGAAAACAATGACAGCGTAGATATTGACTGAGCTCGCAGGGGCTGTTCTGCCCACCGCACCGCCTCCCCCTGCTCCGTCGCCAAGCCAAGGGGGAAAGAGAAAAGAGGCTGTCCTGCACATTACGCTGTGCCCTCGTGTTGCAGCGACGGTGGTGCGGCGTTCAGGTATACGAATAAAACTACAATGAGCTTCTAAAACTGCACTTGAAATCAAGAGGAAGTTGTCGCATTTCTGTTGCAACAACGGCGCTTGACACATGAGCAAGTCGTGTGCGTGTTTGCAAGCTCTTCAAGTTCTCGTACAAAAGTATAGTGGCATGCAACTGATACGACACTGATTACAGTGAATGCGTCTATGCACATGTTTTGGTGCGTTCAGTCGCAGCTCAACCATGACTGTTTAAACAGCCTTCGTCTGTATTCCCCACCTCTCTCGCTCTAACTTCCCCCCTTCAAGAATATATCAATTACAGCTGCATTGCTCTGATGTCATATTGCGAGTCATTATCAGATTCAGAGACACACACCATTCTGGCGATCGATCGCCTGTGGCTTAATCAATAGCGCTGCCCCCGACGACGCGCTCGGATGAAGAGAACAAACTGCGACCGGCCCGAAAATGTGTTTGTTCCAACACACTGATTAACTAATTTAAACAAGTGTTGCTGGTTTGATCGCCCACACATCAGCTGCCATCTTTCAAGAGAGATATCGGAGCGATGGAAATAGATGTGCTGGGGTGTGTAAGTGTGTGCGTGTGCAATCTGGACAGCTGAAGTGCGACAGTGTGTTGCGTTTATAAGGGTGTGTGTGATTAGACAGAGTAGATGTATGATACCACAGTGGCTCGTATATGCCAGAGATCATGAAATAAGCCGAGCGGTGGGTGTTGATTGTGGCTAGTGCCGTGTGTGTGTGTTTATGTGAGGTACGTACGTAGGCATGTGTGCGCTGGGGAGTCTGAGCGCATGTCTTTTGTTTTAGAGAAGGATCTATGCGTGTGTATGAAGGATGTTGTGTACTGTATGTTAGGTCGGGCTCCCCGCACCCCTCCAGTCCTACTGTGCAGTTTCCATCAGGCCACTGCAGTGCTGGTGTAACCCTAGACCCCAGGGAACAACACTGCCTCTCTGTCCCTCCACCTCCAAATCAATACAGCTCCACACAGCCCTGACAACCTGGGGGAGACCATACACACACACTTAATCACACACACTTCCTCTTTCTCTGTCTCAAATGCAGACACTCCAATCTTAACTTGCTCTCATTTATGCATCATTTGAAATCAAAACCAAGAATGCAACAGTATTTTAAAACAAATTCGCTCTGGTAAACATTTTGAATATATACACAGTATACACAAACACACACAGTAAGTGTATATATTGCAGGTTATAAACTGTAGTGTACATTGTGTACTTTTAATTATGTAATTTTATTTAAAAAAAATTGTATAAAAACAATTTATATTACTTTATAATTTAGGCTTTTGTTACAAAAAATTGTAACATTTTATTTTAAATTCAATTAAATTTCAAATTATATATATATAATTTTTTTTGTTTATAATTTAAAAATGATGAAAATATATATAAATATACAAACAAATGATAAAATACATAATCATAAAATTATAGTATCTTTGATTATTGAGTATATATTCATAATTATGTATTTTTATTGTAAGAATTGTATTTTTTTATTTTTTTTATTATTTATTTGATAGAGGATTTATACATATTTTGGGTTTTTTGCCTTTATTGTTATAGGAGAGTATAGTGTAGACAGGAAAGTAAGGGTGAGAGAGTGAGAATGGTTTCGGGACATGACTAAAGTTAGAGTCTGACACTGTATTTGTGTTTTAACTGGAACTCTGTACTGACCAATCAGAAACCAGGAATGAAACAGTCTGTTTTACAACGTGTAGTCATTTATTCTGAATTTAAGACGTCAAAAACAAGTCACGAAGACTTGATCAGTGCCAGTACTGAATGAACTGAGATTAAATGGCATGAGATTATTATTACTTTTATTATTGTTGTGATTATTATTGTTTTTGTTGTCATGATCATCAGCGTAAATGAAAAGATAGGCGACCCAGATGTTAATCTGGTCTCACATTGAGTCGTGGTATCAGGTATATTATGACAACGGCTGAGTTGCATTTGGCTCTGCAGCAGGTGGAGATTGAGTTTGGAGGGGGATTGGCTTTGTGGGGAATAACTGATAATTGATTGAGCAGCAGCATATTCTTGGGGACTCAGCTAAGGCAGGTTTGGGTAAATTGGGTCGTTAGTTGCTCTTGACATGTGCACGTGTGACAATGCGGGCAGGTACGCCGTATTGACTCATTGCTCATTGTCATGTGAGTCCCAGGATTATTTCACCATGCCGTCGCTTTTTCCTGTTCCGTTTTGTTGTAATTCCAATATGTGGAACAGGTGCTTGATGATGAGGACAAATGATTTGCAATATGTTTGGGTTTTGTCCGATGTGCACCTCCGTCTCGTTCTCCTCTCCGGCAGAGCTCAGAGCGAGACATAGACAAGGCTGGCCTCTGCTGGAAGGGGGGTGGCAGCACAGGCAGCGGAATGCAAAAGGAGAATTGCTTTGCTCTCATAATGGGGTCAGTGGCTCCCGGAGAGATACGTCTCCTCGTTCAAGAGCCCTCCTCGTGCGCGTCTCCTCTCTGTTCCACGCAGGAGGGGCGGGAAAAGAGAGAGAGGCCGGGATGGAAAGAGAAGGAGGACACGAGACGCGCATCCCCTGACAGGCTGCCATTGATTCGGTCCGGGGTTTTAAGACTCAGTGGTTTGGCCTTCCTCGGATGGAACTGCCCATCCCCTTTCGCCAGCAATCATTTGCAAAATATGTGCACTAAGATAAGAGAACGAAGAATGAGTATTTATCAACGAAAAACCATGCTTAATCCTACAGATTTGTCTCCCCATTTCCATTTTTTTTATATCGGGGCATAAAAACACAGCCTATCTCTCTTGGAGAGATTAATCTTGGAAAGGAGCTTTGAGAGGGAAAGTGGGATGATTGCCGGCTCTTCTCTGGGAATTGGGTTTATGGTCCAGGGAAAAGCATGCGGAAAAGCAGGGCTGCCAAGAGACCACGGCAACACAATAACCATTTAGCCTGTGCATATCTGCTCCTGTTTAACCCTTCACGCAACGGCTGATTGATCTATTTATGTTTAATTCAACGTGTTACTTGCCATTTCTTTTGTCATTAATTGTTAAATTGTGAATGAAAATTGTTTCTACAATTTTTCAAAGTGTACATTCTTAAAAATAAAGTGTTTTTATTGGCATCTATGGTTCCATGAGGAACCTTTAACATCCATGGGCCCTTTATATTGTACAAAAGGGTTCTTTATATTGGAAAAAAAAAAGCTTCTTTAAATTATTAAAATGTTCCTTATACTAAAAAAAAATTTTATTTTAAGAACTGTTCACTGAAACATGGTTCTTCTACGGCATTGCTCCTGCAAACACCCTTTTGGAACCTTTGTTTTTTAAGAGTGTAATTTGACACAAAACTGTTTTCTCTCCTACTTTTCTTCTACACTTCAATACGGAGAGATTTGATATGTTATTATAAATGTATGTTCTGTTCTCAGGAGTCCATAGAATTGTGCTGATTTAAAAGATTCATAAACATGAATCAAATACTCCAGAATAAACAAATCAGTGCTTTTGCATTAGAAACAGAGAACTCCAGAATAAAACGGGGGACGAATGTTGTGTTTCTCTGCCCGGTGCGGAAGTACAGTGCGTGTGTGCGTGGGTAGATGAATGGGATCGCAAGTGCACATGTGCACAATATTTAATGGGAGGGTGTGGAGAAGAAAGAAAATGGGAAGAAAGGAAGGTGTTCGCTCGTGGCTGCTCAAAGTGGGGCTGCTAGCCTTGAGATGGACGGACAGGCCTGGTGGGTAAATGGAAAGAGAGATGGATAGAGGGAGAGAGCGAAGGAGACGGGTGGAGGTGTGGGCACGTAGCTTATCATTTCTTGTAAAACTCTAACGATTCCGCCACCAGGCGCAGCTATTACGAACGGTGGGGAATGAATATTAATGGGATATGCTATTAAAAAAGAAAAGGAGAGGAAAAAAGGAGATGGAGAGAAAAAGGTATTCTACGTGCAGTATTTTTTATCGTCCCTTCTTCCTGGTTGTGTGTTCTTTATTTTCTCCCCGTTTGCTTTTTCGGTTTTTCTTGATTTTTTTGGGGACAAAAGATGTAAACAAAAAAATATTGGAAGGAAAAGACACCCTCTGCCTGATTTTAATCTCTAGAAATACATATCTTGTCCTCTGTTGCTTCATGTATCAAACTTCATATGTGCCAATTTTGTTCTTTTTCAATGCATATATTCTCAGCCCTTTTTATTTGTTGATTTATTTGTACCATTTATTTCTTGCAGTAAATAGGTACTTGTGCTGTGCTGTGATTGCTTGCCAGTCGTAATATTTTTCCTTTCTATTATTATTGTTATATATTTTCTTTTTTCTAATTACAGTAAAAAGACAAAAAAAACATATAAAGAAAAAAAATCAAAAACATAATGGTTTTGATTGGATTTTCCAGTACATGGGCCTTATGGATGTTGTAAAAATGAATATCATTGATTTCAGTGCAACTGGATGATGTCTGCTTTTTAAATGTGAATTAACCAGATTGCAATAAACTAGTACAGTTGAAAATAAACAAATAAATAAATCATGAATAAAGGGAATCCATGCATCTGAAGTGAGTGTTCTTTCAAAGCGCAGATAAAGCGTATTGAAGCAGCTGAACTCCTTAGAGTGGCTCTGTTCCCCTGATGCCGTGTGAGCTCTATTCTTCTTGTCATGCTTTCTATTTAACAATAAATATATGTGAGCTACAGTAATGCTGCTCATAAAACACAGATAATGTGCATTTAAAAAACGTATTGTGACCCTAATGAAAACTCTTGGATGGGTGTGAACGCATGCTTAACGCAGGCTTAGTTTATTTTTACATTAAGAGATATCAATAAATAATAATGGAAATATTTGCAGTGGATATTATTGTACATGTTAACATGGTAACAACTTAATGAATGAATTTAATGAATTTTATACACATTCAAGTCTATGATTCATCTGCAGGGGAGAACAGTGAGTCCATATTGCATCACAAATCATGATTCATGCTGCTTTCATAGTGTTTAACTTCGTACAAGAGGATCTGAATCAAAGACTCGAGGCTTTGCCAATTATATGTGGTGTTTTATAATATTGTGACATAAAATTAAAACATGAAATATACAGAAATCAGAATCAGCCACACTGTTGTCCAGAGTGGACAGAATAATGTGAAATTATGTGACCTGCTGATTATAACACTGCTTGCAAAAATTCAATTCAACTGTAAAATATGACAGATCTGAAAGTCATGGGAAAATGTCAACTGTCATTGGTATAATGCATCAAATGTATTCATCAGATTCACAAGATTTTATCTTGCATATATATATATATGTATATATATATAATGCAGAACTAAATATTATGCAAATTCCCCTGTTTATTTAGCGTTATGATTGCTGTAAGTAGGGAAAAACCCAACACTGATCATCAGATGATTTAATGCCTGTGACTCACTGGATAAGGGCAGAAACATCTATTTAAAGTAGTGTTTCTTCTTTTACCACTGCAGTTTCTGCTTTAATTGCATCCATGTGTTTAAGCAGCTGGTTCGGCCTCTGAGTCTCATAACTTGAGCCGGACAGAAGGTCGGTGCTGTTCCCAGAAATCAGCCATCGGAACGCATCGATACACTACGGGCCTCTGAACCTGTCCGCTTGGGAACCAGGGTTCAGCACACCATCTGAGTAACTCCTAAATACTTGAAAACTAGAATGTGATTTTATGATTCATCCACAAATACCCAATACTACTGAAAGATACGCTTAACTAGGCTACTGGTATTTCAGTTGTACTGTACTTCACTGAACTGTTAGTCAATCAGTTAACCAATCTATCTGTGTGTCTAGGCATTGCCAATCTTCACAGCCTCAGAGGGTTTTACAGACCCCCACACAGACGCTCAGCATCCCAAGTACTCTCAATATGACAAGATAGATTTTCTCTAAAACACTTTATAATTACTTTCATTAAGAAAATTCACCAACATTACCACATTATATAATGCTTAACGGATCATTAGCTAGCAAGTTAAAAAATTATCTTCTCAATTTCATGTAAGCATGTGTGTGTTGTATACAATTAATATTTTTTTTCACATACCGTTATAAATGATATATTAGTGTTTTTATTTTTTATATTATATTATCCGACAAAAACTGAAAAAAATATTTTAATATACAGTGATATAATTTGTATTATTGTTTTGTATTATATTGTGTCTGTGAGTGTTGCAGTACCACATAATCAAACAGATTAACATAAACATGAGATAATATGATTATCTTATCTGTTTCGTATCAACAGGTAGTACAGTAGTCATGTGTACTCAATCAATTTCGCTTCAAGACGCTTGTTTCCCTTATCAGCGTGTCAAAGTCTCATGATAGACTCGCATGAGCTGTTAGGGACCATCAATAAAATACCGCGCATTTTTGTACGATCATAACATTTAATGGACAATACCTATAAAAGCACACACAATCATACCCGTTAGTAAACATTTAAAATATAATGTCGTTTTGTTAATTATATTAATCATTAATTAACAGCCAGTGATTGTAACGATTGTTTCGCGTCACAAGACAAACATACATTTTACGACTGTCCCTAAGAACACTCCACACCAGAGAGCGCAAGAAAAGTTTCCCCAAATATTCACTTTATTCAGGCTATCGGGCAGTTTAAAGACCTGGCTCGGACGCCCTGTGGGGAACAATATTTATCAACCATTTAGCTCATGAGATGAAACAAGGTAAATAATAATTATTACAATATGTCTGTTTTTGTAGCGAAGTATCAGACAGGCAGTTCGTGTGTATTTTAGTTCCGGGTGTGTTTCACTAAAGTAGGAACCTCAGTGGGCTTACTAGGAAAGGTGTGTCATTCAGCGCTAAACCTAAACCCCTGTGTATTAGTTACTAAATGCACGATACAACGTCATTATTAATGCATTTTCTCTGAAAACTGGCCATCATAAGGGGCCATGGCTACGGCGTTACTGTCAGAGACGGAGATCAGGCAGCGGTCTATGGCAGAGGAGGATCCGAACGGGAATGAACATGGGGCGGCTGCTCGCAGCACCGTGCCTCGCTGGGGACCGCAGCATGCCGGGGCCCGACAGCTCGCCAAGCTTTACTCTCCGGGTAAGACAAGTATATTGCGTGTCATTAAACCGATCTGTGTTTATAGGAATAGTTTTTCTACTGTTTTACGCTGCAGCATCATCAGGCCACATTAAGGCCAGAAAAGCGCGCGCACACACACAAAAGTTACGTGTAGCCTTGTGCAAAGAGGTCAGTTTGAGATCAATATGTGACAGCAGCGCATGAATGACGTCAACATAATATAATGAATATTGGTGCTTGTATAACATCCTCCTGAAAATGTAAGACTTACTATTAATGGGTTGCCTGTATTGTGTATTTGCTACTTCTTAAAACTTGTAACACTGTGCGTTCACACCTATAGAAAGAAGTAAATGACACTAGAAATTGTACCTGTCAGGATAAAGTGTTGAGAACAAGAGAATCGTTTGCAACTCTTACAGGGACTGGTCACTCAAAATTGAGAATTCTGTCAATATTTTCTCACCCTCATATTTATCAAGATCTTTTTGACTTAATTTTTTCCTTATTGGAACTCAAAAGAGATTTTGGGCGGCCTGTCACTATTCAGTGCATCTTTCTCCATAAAGTGAAAGTGAATTGTGACATTCTGCCTTGAGTAAATGATGACATATTTGTTTTGGGTGAACTGTTTATGATTTGCTGTACAACTATTGCATATTAATAGACTTGGAGAACTTCAAAAAGAACTTGTTTCATATTTAGTGCATATGAATAATAGCTTTTTAAGTTTATTTTTTTTGATAAATGTGTATGTGTATACACATTGGAAATATTAGGGATTGCCTTTAACCCCCAACCCCACCATGCCATCCCCAACTAAAACAAGATTTAAGTTCCCTTCCACTGTCCTCTAGCAGCAGAAGCAGTCTCATTGTGTCATGGGACACTTGTAGATTGCAGCTGCAATTAAAACTACATCGATTTAACCCAAAATGCTATTAAGAATGATAATGACCACTCCATTTTCTTTGGCAACGCACCCAGCGCGTTAAGCATATGCTACCACCAGCAAGTCCAGCATGTAAATTATTTGGCCATGTTGAGAATGTTTGAGAGAAGTTTTGCGAGGTTAATAAGATAATGTTGTGATGCTTCTCTCTGTGAATGGGGGGGAGGATGGTGGGATTGTGGATGGGATTTTTAGATGAGCTCAGTTGAGTTTAGTATCCACCAGCTGTGAAGTGCATGTCGGAGAGGCTTAACTGTGGGATTCTCAAGGAAAGTACGCTGGGATTGTTGTTTTGCTTGTGCTGTGGTTTGCATGCTGTTTGCAGTTGTAATTACCACACTTTCAAAGTTTATCGTCCATGACATACAGGATTGTGGTTGGGGGAAAAATCATATTTCATAGTATTGCAATATTTTACCTCAAAATATCAACCAATATTCTCATAAATATTCTATTTTTTAGATATACACTACCTTTCAAAAGTTTGTGGGGGGGGGGGGGGAATAATATTTCATAGTATTGCAATATTTTACCTCAAAATGCAAACCAATATTCTCACAAATATTCTATATTTTAGATATACACTACCTTACAAAAGTTTTGGGTAGTTTAGGGTCACCAAGGCTGCATTTATTTGATCAAAAACCAGTAGAAAAAGTAATATTATTACAATTTAAAATAACTGATTTTAAAGGAGAGGTCTAATGCTATTTCATGCATTCTGACTTATTTACACTGTTAATGAGTTGGATTCTCATGCTAAACATGACCAAAGTTTCAAAAAACAAGTCGGACGTATGACGGAGTATTTCTGTGCCAAAGACACTTCTTCAGGGTTCGTATAAGTTTCGGAAAGAGTACGGCCCTGTTAGGGATGTAACGGAATGAAAATTACATAGATTTATTCAGATGTAAAGTAAACAAAATCGATAGAATTCAAAATACACTCTGCTGTGCTGTGCTGTGCTGTGCGCACGTGAGACTGTTACTTAAAACTGTGCTTTATGCTGGACAGTATTTATTTATCGCGAGTTGTTCAAATCGCGGTAATCTAATACGGCTTTAATGATAATTAAAAGATGAAACGGTAATACTAACCGTGGGGAATTTTATCATGATTTATCGTCAAACCGGTAATCGTTACATCCCTAGGCCCTGTATGACGTCATAAAGGGCAGAATTCCTTGTATGGGCACTTCTCTAGGAAGAGTGTGCACACACCGCAAACAGAGCGAGAGCAAGAGCAGCCCATCAAAGTGCTTCTTTTGGGTAAGTTGTCGGCAGCACTGCACAAGACTTGCTCGAGAAGGAATTGTAATTTTGTGTTTAGACCACGAAATCAACTGTCACCAAAGAAGTGTGTTTTTGGTTATGAGGGAAAGATAACCTTGTTCAGCTTCCCAAAGAAACCGGTGTTAAGGGAACAGGATGCAGTTTGTTTCTCTGGGGCAGCAATGGAGTAGTGCAAGTGTGTTTGTTTGTTCTCTGCATTTCGGTGCCGAAATGTTTTATAAACAAATTAAATAAAATTTAAGTCAATTAAGTTTTTGTTCATGTTTGGTTCATGTTGATGTCACATGTCACTGCTTGCAGACGATCGGTACGCAAAAGCTTTATGTGCTTGTGACTCTTTAGCTCCGCCCACGGCACGCCTCCAGGAGCTCGACTGTTTTCAGAGAGAAGCGTAAAGCTGTATCTGTCTTTTATAAATCTGATAAAACTAAAGACCCTTCGGAGATGTGAAGGATGCAATACTTCTCTGTAGGTACTCAAGATTAACATGAGATTGGCAGAAACTGTGTTATGTCCCCTTTAATATAATTTTATTTCATTCCTGTGGTGGCAGAGCTGAATTTTCAGCAGTCATTAATCCAGTTTTCATTGTCACATGATGGAATGAAATCATTCTAATATGCTCATTTGGTTCTCTAGAAATACTTCTTATTATTATCAATGTTTTTCTTATTTCTTATTATCAAAACATTTTTCTGGTTAATATTTTTGTGGAAACTGTGGTAATTTTTACTTTCAGGATTCTATGATGAATAGAAAGCTCAAAAGCATTTATATACTTTTTTGTAACATTATAAATGTCTTTACTTTTGATCAATTTGGAATCCTTGCTGAGTAAAAGTATTAATTTATATATATAAAAAATATTGTTCCACCATTAAGGGCTAGTCTTTAAGCACCCTGAATTATTTCTGATTCCTATTTAATTTGAATTTGAATGGTGTTAGCAAACAGGATATAGAACCTCATTTTGAACATGAATGTAAGGAAATAGTACAATTAAAGTAAATTGAAATTCAAACATTTTTATGCAACAAACTGGAAAAGCAAGTTTGTTGAAATATTGTTTTGAAAAATTTGAAGGTTTATAGACCTTCAAGAGAAGAGAAATGGATAAATTGATTCTAATTAAGTGCGTGCTATGGCCAATTTAATTTCAGTTCAGTGCATTTGAACAAAGACTTTGAATCTTAGATTTATTAGGTTTGTTTCTAAAGAAATTTAGAATTTGTTTATGTGACTTTCACACCATAGAACGGTGCAATGTGGTTCCAAAATGGTGATACCTCATGGCTTGCTTCTTGCAGGTATCGAACCATCAACCTTGTGGTTACCATTTCTAATCTTTAATTACACCACATCACCCCCAAAATGGTCTTGTCCACCTCAAGTCCTTGTATATTTACTTTAATTCGGTCCTTTATCCACAAAACGTGCCATAGTCTTGGAATCCAATGGTTTGGTTACCGGAGAGATCCTTGACTTCTGATGGAATTCAGCTGGCATGAGCTGATGTTGAACTGCGGTCCGTCTAGAGAGGCCATGAAGAGCAGAGGGTTGAGCCACAGAATATAATGTCAAGGATGCTAAAAGCAGATGCTCCGGAGGCTTGTCTGAGGCTGGTTTGTGCCTGCGCGTGTCTGAGATGAGGTGAGCGGGAATGGCGTTTGGAAGTGTTGAGGCTTACTGGTGAAAAGGGATTGATGAGGCTTCAGTCTGCTCAATGAAGCCTCCGGCTCATTACTGTAACCCCAGGACAGCGGAACAGCTGGACGCCTCTCCCTGCCATATGTCTGCGTGTCATGCACCACTGACTGCTCTTTGTGCTTCTTATCCCACTTTACAGATTCGCCGCAAAGTAAACAGGATTTACAGGCTACTTTCTGTTTCCCCCATCGCCTCTGCCAGCCGCCATGCTCTGGTTACCGGGGCGCTTGCGGTGTGTGTGGGAGTGTGTGTTCAAGGAAAAAAAAGAAATCAATATAGTATTACGTTGCAAGATCTAGTTTCCTATGCAGTCAGCGATCTTGACTCCAATTGGTTTAGTCGCTCCTTATTTGTGGCAGGCTGATGTCTTGACTACAGAAAAGCTTGAACCATGCGGAACGGTGAATGATATGGGGTGTAAATGGGTGGACGGCACTATAGACACACTGACCTACAAGTGCAAATGTGATTTTAAGCTTATCAGCTGTCAAACACCTCTACATTTATTTATGGTAGCAATCCTGCAGATAAGCCAACAATGTGTCAACACTGCACACCAGGAGCGTTACTCTTCTTTGTGTGTGAATCCGTTCCGCCATAACAATCCACTCGGAGATACATTCCTGTTGCACACGCACCTTTATGTTTGAGAATGCAATTTTTATAATACATAAATTGATTCTTCCACCTGCAGACTTTGAAGCTAATGTGAAACTTTATGCAATTCAAGGGCACATATATCTTTTCTTTGATCTCTCTGCATGGAAACGGTTGTATTTCCAAAGCGCAGGGTTGATACAGTGAACGCTTTCGTCTATTAAATCATCACAGGTTTTGTCAACATTTTCAAGATTGGTGGCATCAAATCTAAAAAAAAAAACGTTTAACTTGTTTTTATCTTTACTACTTCTGTATGGGCAGAATGTTACATTTTTGTGTTTACTGTAATTTTTCACACCACTCTATTATTGTTATATGATCTATTTCAGATTAACCCAATGCTAAACAACGCGTAAAAACAAAAACTGTGGTTGAATGTTTTATTTTGGTCAGATGGTCTCTTGCTGTCTAAGTGGCAAGTTCTGGGCCAGAATAAACTGCAGTATGTAGTAGGGCTGCACGATTAATCAAATGCGATTGTCATGCGCATTTTGTTTAAAAAGCCGGTTCTGTAATCAGCAGGAAATCATCATCACGTGCTTTCAGATGGAGCAGTATTTACTACACATAGCCGTAGTTCACTGACAAGTTACGCAAAAAAATTCTGAAATCGTTTGCGATAATGACAGCTGTTTGCATAGCTTCTCAGTGAACTACGGCTCTGTGAAGTAAATGCTGCTCCATCTGAAAGCATGTGAAAATACCACATTTAATAACATATTTTTACTCCAAACTCACTTCATAACGTCAGTCGAGTGTTTGAAATAAATCCTTCTGTGAGATGATGTGGCTTCTTACACAGAATAAGGCACGCAACATATTTCATAGTATCTAAGCAGTGATAAAGGCATTGCATTATAAATATACTTTATTGTAATGAAAATTATAATAAGAAGAACTCAGATAAACCACATATTGCCGTAGTCGTGTGTTTTATTAGTCACGTTGAATCAATGAAAGCAGCTGAATCTTCTGTTTATTCAGCTGCAGCAATAGGCATTTCCTGGGTTTCTTCTGCGAGGCGTATTTGGAGTTTCAGCGCGAGAGCGCCCTCTGGCCTTTGGATGGAGATTTACTGCTGATCACAGAACCGTGCTTCACTGAAAGATACGCATGACAATCGCAGCTTCTGTCGAATCGCAATCTCGATTCCAGCTTCTGTCGAATCGCGATCTCGATTCCAGCTTCTGTCGAATCGCGATCTCGATTCCAGCTTCTGTCGAATCGCGATCTCGATTCCATTTCAATT
>NW_015630392.1:202245-205983 GCF_001515625.1 Sinocyclocheilus rhinocerous | reverse complement strand
GGGTAAGCAGATAAACATCAAATTTTCATTTTTGGGTGAACTATCCCTTTAAGCAGTGATAAAGGCATTGCATTATAAATATACTTTATTTTAATGAAAATTATAATAATAAGAACTCAGATAAACCGTATATTGCCGTAGTTGTGTGTTTTTTAGTCACGTTGAATCAATGAAAGCAGTTTAATCTTCTGTTTATTCAGCTGCAGCGATAGGCATTTTCTGGGTTTCTTCTGCGAGGCGTATTTGGAGTTTCAACGCGAGAGCGCCCTCTGGCCTTTGGATGGAGATTTACTGCTGATCACAGAACCGTGCTTCACTGAAAGATATGCATGACAATCGCAGCTTCTGTCGAATCGCGATCTCGATTCCATTTCGATTTATCGTGCAGCGCTAGTATGTAGACCGTCTGCCAGTTGCAACAAACCCCTTAAGTTACAAAAAAATTGAGTGATAATATGTTTACAATTATAAGGTAATGAGGACAGGCCTTTTGCAAAGGCTACGTCTAGTCTGGCCTCTTGAAATCCAGCTGTTTTCCTTTCCTGTCACTTTATGTGGTGACCTCTTGCCCTAGATCAGTCTGAGGGCATCTGGTGGCCTTGGAGATGGAAATTTACTGAAGAAATTCACATTTGTGTCTTGAGGTCGCAGCTGCTATGTCCACCTTTAACCTTGTGATCTTAGGTTCACTCCCCTATCACTCCCTCTTGATTATCTAGTCTCTGACTGACTCTGAATGCCATCACTGTTTTATCTGTCCTTTAAATGTAACTCCTGGATGTAGGGGAAGTGAAAATGGCTCTAATAAGCATTTGAAAACTTTCTGAGCCATTTTTGAACTTTTTACCTGCTGCTCTCAAGGCGATTTTTGGTGAACGCATGACGTCAGTTCATTCAAATGTTCACACAGATGTGCTAGTAGAGTAACCACGGGTGTATTTCATCAAATCAAATATGAACATACACTACCACAAACGTTTGGGGTCAGTAAGATTTTGTTTCTTTTTTTTTTAAGAAAATTGTACTTCTATTCAGCAAGCATGCATCAGATTGATCCAAAGTGGCAGTAAATACATTTATAATGTTACAAAATATTTCGTTTGAACGTTCTATTCATCAAAGAATCCTGAAAAAATGTATCACTGTTTCCACAAAAATATTTAGCAGCACAACTCTTTCCAGCATGCAGAGTGAGTTAGAAGTTTTTTTGCGACCGCTACAGTAAAGTATATTTCTATTGTTCTGCACCCGTTAGCTGTGTTAATAGTAAGCTAGCAACAGAGACACTGCAACATTTCCATGTAAGAAATAAAAGTTAGAAAAGAGCCCGAGCCAAATGGAAGCAGTTGATCTTTCGGCTTGCTGCCTTGTTGGCAAATTCTCCTTTCTGTGGCGCAGGGCCAGGGGTGTGTGTTACAGCACAGAGAGGAGACCGGCCACGGAGTAGAATGAGACCGCAGACACGTCTGCTTGACACTGAGCATAACCCTGCCTTCAGTTCCTCTGCACCGCACCACATACTGCACAACACATCCAAACACACCCACAATCCATCTTCCATCACTCTGATGAACACCTTCTTGTACAGTATGAGTATGTGCTTCTAATCGCTTGTAAATACATTGGTTACATTTTAATCACTTTTTTAGAACGCATTATAAAAATATACCAATTAACTGTGCAATGAAAACTGAATGAGAAGACTGCCTTGACACTGAATTCCTGTAAGACGAACGAATGAATATGAATATCATTCAAAACTTTTAGTAATTTTTTTTAAATAATACTTTTATTGAGCAATTATTTCAAAAGCATCAAACAATCTTACCACCTCAAACTTTTGAATGGTAGTGTGTGACTAAAACAATTAAAAGATTCAGTCTTGAGTGGGTAGAATGTTGGTGTTTGATGATTTGAAAAACTGCAACAGAAATTGGAGCGTGAGTTGAAATGATTTGTATTGTGGTGGTGAGTGACATCATTCCATGCACTTCTGATATGTTTTATGTTGTATTGGACTCGTAACATTCCTATGAAGATTTTGTTACAGAAGCCAAAATATGAAACATACTGTATGTTCATATATTCACCCTCATGCTTTTGCAAACTTGTTTGACTTTCTTCTGTGAAACACTTAAGGAAATGTTTAGCAGAATGTTCACACTTCTTTTTGCCATACAATTAAAGTATATGATGACTAGGGACTCCAAGAAAGCACTTTGACAAGACTTTTGCACTGTACTTAGTCTTCTGAAGCCATACAATTGTAGCTTTATCATAGACCAATGTTTCTCTCTGCCACAGCTCTGAAATTCCATTTGTGCATTTGAATATTCAAATATGGTTTATTGTGATCTTGACAGGCTACATCAGGGGTGTCCAAACTCAGTCCTGGAGGGCCACTGTCCTGCAGAGTTTAGCTCCAACCTGCCTCAAAACACCTGCCTGCAAGTTTTTAGTATGCCTAGTAAGACCTTGATTAGTTGGTGCTAATGGTGTTTAATTGGGTTTTGAGCTAAACTCTGCATGACAATGGCCCTCCAGGACCGAGTTTGGACACCCCTGGACTACTTTAATGGTGCAAAACACTGCTCACAATTCACTTTCAGTGTATGGAAAAGGGAACCTTCATAGTCTGCAAAACATCTGTTGTGTTCCACAGAAGAAAGAAAATCCTACAGGTTTGAAAGAACAGGAATTAAGTTAATAATAGTTTTACGAGGGTCAGATGTGTTGAATCTTTGAGGTGATACATGACATTTATCTACTACTACAAAGTAATTATTTCCAAGAAGTAGCAAAACAAAACTTTTCAGACTTTCCTGAGTCTCGGTTGTTAAATTACACTCTGGATCTTGCAGATTCTGTCCTCTCTTGTGGCAAACTGCAGACTCTAGCTAATGGTCTGCCCAGTCTGATGACCGCCGTTTTTCTTGCTAAAGCTGTTGGATGCAGCTTTCACTGATTTAGAGAGCCGGACACCTCTGGGTGCGCAGCTACTCTAATCTCATAGTCACTTTCTGACTGCAGAACTATTGCATTTCTAACTCGGTTCTTCTTGGAGTTCATTCACACCGGCCCAATCAAACACTTATAGTTGCTTAGCCATGTAATCTTATTAGCCCTGACCCACTGCCAGGCCAGCACTGCCCCCTGGCAGCACCAGAGCCCAATCTTTAATGCCTTTTCTTTTCTTTCTACATGTGCATTAGAGTCCCCTTACTCAATGGAGTCTGACCTGCTGTATAATTTATCCTGCCTTCCCGTCAAACTCACACCAAATTGACCCCGTCATGCCTTCCGAGTGCTCTTGGCTCTCATACGCTGACCCTAGGGTCAAAAGGTCACCGGTTCAAGGTTCTGAACGACTAACTCATGGCCGTACATCTGAGCTGGTCTTGTGTCCCGGGCCGCAGCGGAATCAGGCAGTCGCTATGTGACGCAAAACATATAGTTTTGCTCTGGCTTTCACTGCGCCACTCTGTCCAGCTTGAACTGCACACCGGCAGCATAAACAAAAGCCAAGTGGGCTCTCGAGGGGAAAGTGGGAGAGAAGAAAAGAGAGGGAGACAGAGAGACAAGGAGGAGGGGAACCTGGCTACCTGCAACCTCTCCTGCTGGGCTTCTCAATTATACACACACCAGGGCAGCTAAATGCATTAGGACCTCAGCTGTATACATGATACAAAACAGGATTCGCTCACTCAAACACACAGACACACACAAGTGCTTTTTGGA
>NW_015630392.1:183460-202190 GCF_001515625.1 Sinocyclocheilus rhinocerous | reverse complement strand
TTTTTTTGATTGGGGGGGGGGGGGGGTCAAATGCGGCAGGATGTTAACGCTGCATACAGAATTGTCTCTTTTGCATGCCTATACGCACATAGAAGCGTGCCAGGGTGCCCAAATACACTTGGACTGGAACCACACAGACTGTTATTAATATTTGATGGAGTTCTACATCAGCTTTCTGTGTGAATTCAGGTGGTTTGTGGCAGTTGGGGACAGGGACAGTGGGTGAGCTGTATAATTACTATTATCTAAATTCCATTTCTGAACGTGGCCCTTGCCGCGCCGTCCTCAATCAGCTTTGTATTTAGTATGGAGTTCTCGGTGAAGTGGCTCCGCTGTGAATTTTCAATATTTAAAATCCACACTCTGCATTTTAATCCCTCTCTCCCTTATTAATGAATTTCAATCTAAAGGTCATAAACTTGCTTAACTCTTTGCGTTCCTGAGGTCAGCTGTTCGAATTCTAGTCCATACCGTAAAGATGTGAGAAACATGACTTTCAGTTTACGGAATGACGTTTTGTTCAATCTGTCTGTCCTGACTGATTGCATACAACCTCTCGCTGTGAACTTCAGCGCTCGTCACTCTGGAGATTTGGAGATATTAAAAGGTAGCGTGTTGGGGGGGGGGGGGGGGGTCTCAGGGGTCGCTCTTTCCTAAGCCTGTCATCTGTGGCCCTTATCAGGGTCGGTCTGACTGGGTACACAGACAGAAATGCATCAAAGTGTCTACCTATCTCTCTCTCTTTAAAAATGGGGGTAACCAGTAGGAATAGGAAACGAGAACCAGCTCCTTTTTTAAGAATTGTTTTTTTTTTTTTCTTTTAAATGATTTTGTTATATGACATCAAATAATTATATACTGTTCAAAGGTTTTTTATTTTTGAAATGTCTTTAATGCACACCAATGCATTTATTGACGCATTTATTTGATCAAAAATACAGTAAAAACGGTAATATTGTGTAAAATTATTATAATTTATAAGAACTATTTTCTATTTTAATATAATTTATAATGTAATTTATTTCTGTGATGCAAGGCTAAATTTTCATCAGCTATTATTCCGGTCTTCAGTGTCACATGATCCTTAATTCCAACATGTTGATTTGGTGCTCAAAAAGCATTTCTTATTATTTTAGTGTTAAAAACAGTTGTGCTTAATTTTTTTGGAAACCATGATACATTTTTTCCCCAAGATACTTTGATGAGGAAGTTAAAAAGATAGACCATTTATGTGAAATAGCATTTTTAACATTATAAATGTCTTTACTGTCTAAACTTCTGATCAGTTTAATGCGTCCTTGCCTAATAAAAGTATTTGTTATATATGTTTTCTGAACACTGTACTATGTACAGAATCTGCAGTTTCACTTAGGGCTGGACGATATGGCCAAAATTGATACCACGATATATTTCTTAATTTCGGTCGATACGATATAATTCCGATATCGATATGAACACTATTTATCTGAAATAGAAATATTTTGTATGAAGACAGTCGGTTCCCTTCACAGATACATTTATATAAAACACCCGCGACATTTTTTGATTTTGAAACGTGCAGTGCTCATGTTTATTCAACGAAGTCAAACGGCACAAATAAATCAATGTATGGGAAACTGGTAATGTATATCGAAATATCGGAAATGTGTTTAAAAATCATATCACCGTTATTGAAAAAAATTATATCGCGATACATATTGATATTGAATTATTGTCCAGCCCTAGTTTCACTGCAAAAGAAATGCTGCGCTTTTAGCTTGCGATCTAAACTGAGTGCAACAAGAAAAACTGTCATTGTGAAATCAAAGACAATAAATAGAATACTACTTTATATATTTTTTTGTCTTTGTACAGTCTGATTTGTAAACAGTAGTCAGTCATTTAATAAATTGGTCAGAAAGACTCACAAAACAGTCTCAAAGTCATTTGCTTGAATCAATCTAATGTGTCACGTAATCTTTCCGAGTTGCTCACTGAACTACAAAACAGAAGGAATGTGAAGTATATTATTAAGATCAATTATTTGCATACTTAAAAGCAGTGCTTGAAGTGGAAAAAAAGAAGTGCCGGTACTCCCCCCCTTTATTTATTTATTTATTTATATTAAATAAGTACTTTTTAATAATTCACAATGTGTGTATGGTGCCACAATCAATCAATCAATAATAAACGTTTTCAGTACAAATTAGTCAGTACAAACAGTACAAAGTCAAGCTGCGATACCAAACAGGGACCACAGGGAGACGCCAAAGACCACTAAATCGCCTGCCTACTATACGGATCCATTCAGAATCGCTAAATCGTTGACCACCGCATAATCCGCGTTCATTATAAAACACTCTTGCATTTAAGCCAAATACACGCTGAAAATAATAATTTTACTGACATCTGGACGTAAGTCACTATTCTTTCCGCAATCGCTGATGAAATCAGCTGTGTTTTTTTTTTCTGCATTAGGCTGTTTTGAACTTACTGTTTTAATTCGTTTACTGGATCCTTGGACTTTGCTGGAGTTTACCGGTTTAAAATGATGTGATCGCAAAAGCCTGCTTTTAATTTTAAGATATTATTTTCGTTATAAAGTACTGATTCAAATTAGTAATCAATAATTAATTATTATTCTACTACTCTGCGCGCCTCCCCTGACATGCTCTCGCGCCCCACACACTCCACTTGCATTCATTCACGTGATTGGTCGAGATGAGAAGTGATCCCGCCTGGGTAGTGTGATTTATATAGTGTCCTTTCTAATCATATTATGGGATCATATAATCACCCAGACCCTGACACCTTTGCGCTGAGTACCGGCAACATGTCAGAAGTGCCGGTACGCACAAAAAAGTGCAGGTACTCTAAAGGCTAAAATATAGAAGTACCGGTGTGTACCGGCCCACTTCAAGCACTGCTTAAAAGTTCTAAAATAATTGTTAATCTTTAAGGATCTTTAAGGAATCTGAATCACAATTGTTACTTTTTTATGGTTCACATCCCTAGTAAAACTTTTGTCCCTAGTGGTGAACTTTTTTTGTTCACCCAGTCCAATATGTTTTTGTCCCTCTTTTGTAACAAAAAAAACTGTCTATCAGTCCTCACATACTTGGCTGTTTTAAAAAAAAAAAATAACAGGGTATTGTATGGCACAAAGTGTGTTTGAGTGTGTCTGGGTACATGTGTTAGCGTGTGCGTTCCCAGGTTGAGTTGTCCACTGAGAACAGATGAAAGCGACAAGGCCTGTGACTGATCCATTTGTCCTGATCAGGGGAATTCTACCTCCCTCTCTCTCACTCTCTTTCTCTTCCTCTCACCATGTATGACCCACTTTTCCTGTCTCTCCCTTCTTTCCCAAAGTCCCCTCTGAAGACAGGCCTACAGAGAGCTGGCAAGGGGACAATGTGTGTGTGCGTCTGTGCCATTATGTATCCCGCTAAATATAATTGTGTGTGCTAATATGAGGTTCATTTTCCTGGCCAGCATTTGATGTTCCTAAATCAATACCATTTCCTTTTCGCTCACATGTAGATGCCCTTGGCATTGTTGGGGGGGAGGTAAAGTGGGGTAGAGAATGACTCAGTCATGGCATGTTGGCAGGACTTTGTGGCGTGGCCGGCCCTCTGAAAGGCTGCTATTCTGAGTCTGTGAGTTGCTTTTTGTCTGCCTCTCCGGAGGAGGTGAGAGCCGTTCTTTCAGTGCCGCGGCTGCACTGAGAACAGAGGGGCCCACGTACCACCGCAGCCCCATCAGGAGAGCCCGCTGAAGAAAAGAGCCCTTTGTTCGTCGAGGATAGAGACAGAAAAAACACCCATCTCTCCGCAGCACAAACAACACATACTGTTCACATTCACTGACTTCTGCTAGCGTGACAGGTGATAAACTGCCACCACGCCCCCCGCACCCCACCCCTTTTTCATCTGCACTCAACCTGACTCGGCATGGGATCTAAGCATCCTATCAGACGTCCCATCAGAGCTGTAAAAGTTTTTCTTTAATTTATTACAGGATTAGTTCATTCAAAAATGAAAACTGCCATTGTTTGTTAAGTCTTTCCAAAACTTGTTTGACTTTCAGAAGGACACAAAAGGGGACATTTCAATAATGTGTCAGGTTGCTCTTTTCCATGCAGTTGACCTATCGGTAAGCCCCGCCCCCCTTAGTTACTGTTGCGAACTCGGACAAACAAACGGAGTTGCTAACCGTCTTACAATGACAGCTGTCAGTGTGAAAACCTTGTCCCTATATCTTTTTGATACATTTTGGACACAGAAGGACCACCATTCAAGTGGGACATAAATATGCCATGGAGGGATATATAAAACATTTTAAAATAAATGTTGTGGGTATTAATTTGGAAGCGAGGGTTTACAGATCACAATGCAAGCGGGAGAAGCCTCATGTTACGTTCATCACGATCGTAGACAACAACATTCCGGATCAACACTGTTTATGTATCGCAGGGTACAATTAAATTAATTTACATTTAACCCGTTTAATATGAAGAGACAGTGAAATGTAGACCTTTGTTTATGTGTTTTTGCCCTACACTGTACAAGACGCGAGAAGAGTCCGCTCTTAATGAGAGTATGACAACCAGAAAACGAACGTTTTTGTCTTCATTGGGATTGGGGGTGAATGGACATTTTGATCTGTTTTGTTTGGGTTTAGGAAATAGAATAAAATAAATTCCATTACCTATCCTCTCAGGATACCTGGAATCACTGACTCATCTGCATTAGAGGGGAGGGGCTTACCAATAGGTCAATTACAGTGAATGAGGTGAAGATTTTAAGCATTGAAATGATTCTAAATATCATAAGTGGTCTTAAATGACTTGTGCACATATTTGTGTGATAAAAATATTTAATTTAAGTAGCTGCAACCAGATTGTTGAATCTGTGAGCCTAATTTGAGAACTGAATCATTCTGATTCAAGACCAGTTTTGTGAACTGGATCAACAGATTTTAAAAGCGTCAGTTGATTCATTCACTACTCCTTTTATGAGCTAGCAGTACAGATATCCATATTTGTAGTGGATAACGTCTTAAATTTTGGTTTGTTCGCCACACAATTCTATTGTATTTCTTCAGAAAACATGCACATATTTTTTATGACTTTTACTTTTAAAGGGATAGTGATGTTATTCCAAACCTGTATACCTTTTTTTTTCTGTGGAACATAAAAGAAGAAATTTTGAAGAATGCTGGTTACCAAACCATTTTGGTTCTTATTGACTTTCATTGTAATTTTCATCCATACAACAGACCTTATGCGTCAGAGAAACAAGTGCGCAACCATCCTTAGAATTTTGTCTTTCAATGTCCGCTTTTGCGGTTGCTCTATAGCAGGGGTGCCCAAACTCAGTCCTGGAGGGCCGGTGTCCTGCAGAGTTTAGCTCCAAGCTTACCTTCACACTGTGGGAATACAAACAGAAGACAGAGCAGCACTGAAAAGGGGAGGAGCTACATAAGGTCTATAGAAGTCAGTGAGTGGGAACAAACTATCCCTTTAATAGTTTTTTTGTGTCATTTTTGGAGCCTTACAGTCCTATTCACTTGCTGTCATTATATTCACCTTTTGTTTTCAACAGAAGAAAGCAAGTCATACAGGTAGGAAATGACATGAGGAAAAGTACATGATCATATTTGGGTGAATGATCCCTCTTAACCAGCATTTTTTTAATTTACAGAAGAAGTGTGACTTTGAACAAAATGGCTTGGACAGGAAAGATTCACTAGGTTTTTCGCCTTAAGCTGTGCAACCGTGCTTACATGCATCAGCAGGTGAAGCGCGGCAGAACTCGAGGATGGACGACGCCATATTACAGCCTGCCGCAGAAACTTGCGTACATTATGACAGAGCGAGAGAGCAGGAACGCCATTAGCATTCACGGACGTTGTTTGGCACTCCAGCCGCCCCTCTGTGTCGAATCAGGCGTCGTTGATTAATTTCAGCCTATTAGCACCCCCGCCCCTCCCAGGTTAATTCCCCACGCCAGCGTGCGGGAAAGGGGGCTGCGGGTGTGAGCGATGGTGCAGGGGGTTGCAGGGGGGTTGCAGGGGAGCACGTTGTTGTCAGGACTGTATTAATGAGCACGCCGCTCAGGTCCCGTGGACAGGGGGACGGTGTTCCTGGCTGCGCACGGCGACGGCGGCTCTGTCGAGGCCTGGCCTAGTTTCTGCCCTCACCGGGGAGCGCGAGGATCCAAGGACTGACGCTGATCACCTGACAGCGGCCCCACTGCTGCGAGAGAGTGTGTACGCACATGTCTGTGTGTGAGAAAGAAAAAAGACAGGAAAGAGAGGACGCAAGTGCTGGAGTGGGTAAAAAAAATTATTTATTTATTTTTTTCAGTTTTCTGTCTCTGAATAATTTTGGAAGTTCTCAGAGATGGTGTTATGTGAAGTGTTGATCAGCGGTAGATATTTTCCCACTTTTTCTTCCTGAGATATTCTGTCAAAAGAGCTGTAATATTGTTCCTCTATAGTCTATAAAAAAGAATTACTGTAAAAGCACCTTCATGAAAACCTCGTTCAGATTTCAACACCACGTTTGAGGCTGCTGTGATGTAAAGAAAAGAGCACAATGTCTAGTTTTGAGCCCTCATGGTCATACTCCGGATGTGCTGCACCTGGACTTTCTCATCCCTCCACTTCCCGTTGAGCTACCACATTTAGTCCAACTGCACAATCCATTGTGCCATCAGAAAGTGACTATAACAACATCAGCTGACCCTGAATCATCTGTTCCTTTATACATTCTCTGGTATATTGAAACAGGTGTTTTTATGTCGTATTCACATTTGGCACTGTACATGAACATGAGTCAGAACCTGAATTTTATTGTCTCCCTCCTGATGGATTTAGGGTTTTACAGTACATTGGTTACGGTACGTTTGTTAAATGGCCTTTCCACTTAATCTTCAGCATCACAGCAATCATATTTTTAAAATAAAAAATAAGTCATATTTTATCGAAGTAGTGAGCTTGCAATCAACATCAAATGTGATAATTTGGTAACTCTTTACAGTTATTCCGTTTGTAAGTCAGTACACTAGTTAAACTGTTTTTGAGTGCCAATAAAAATGGCAGAATAGAAAGATGAGTTGTCTTTAATCAGGCATTTTTTTGCATTGACCGTAAAATATATATTTTTGGTCTGCCTACTTTTTGATGTCACAAGACTTTTTTTTTTTTTATCAGGACAAACTTTGCAGTACTTTTGTAAGATGGACCCCAGAAAAACTTATTTTAGTTTAGTTTTATTTCAAGTGCAATTAAAGAACCTTTTATAGAGCTATGTATATACAAATCATTTAGTCTTTTTTCTCTAAGTTGAATGTTTGTGTCTACACAAAGGTGTTTGCTGTTAAATAATGGCAAAACAAAACATATTTCTATTGGATTGTCTGCACTGGCTGCAGTAAAATATGCAAATATGTGATCCACTACAAAAGTATTTGAGGACAATAAAGCATAATAAATGCAATCAGTGGCAGTTCACTGCAGCCACAGATTGTTTGATGGTTTATTTTAGCTGAGACCCAGGATTTGGTTCCATGGTGTGCAACCGAATTTAAAAGACAGCTTTCACATTAATCCAGCAAACAATTTTACAGTCAGTTGAACTCAAGTCTGCACCAAAACCTGGATGGATCTCAGGGTGCTTTGTGGGATACAAGCTGTTAGGTTAAGGATTCCATAGGTTGGTGCTCTCATAATTGCACAAAATATAACGCAGGCTTGTTGAGTGCATTATAAGAACCGCGGTCCATCGTTCAGGCACACGATGTTGGCTGGCCCACTGAGGCGCTATAAATAGCTGTCATCAATATCTTCTTCTCAACCTCCTCACGTTCCCAATCCACTCAGGACGGCTCCTCTAATGGCATTACATTTTCAAAAGAGCTGAGTCCACTGCGCCGCTCCGTGCCCACATCCGCTCAACAGGAGAGCAAAGGAGAGAGCGATGGAACGAGAAGAAATAGTCACAGTAAAAGAACGAAAGACTCAGACGTGGTGGAATGCAGTTTAAAACTGAATATGCAAGTTTTTAAAAATGGAGATTGAATGTAGGCTGTGGAGAGATGGGGACATGTAGATGTGGTTGGTGTCCATATCTACTAATTCTCTACTCTGTTGTGAATAATGCATTAGCACTTTAATCATCCTCCACGGCCGGCCTCCGTGCCACGTCGCTGTCATGGTGGTCTGAACAGTGCCCGTTGTGGCCCCTCCATCGGTGCCCTCTGCCCTGACCTGGGACGTTTAGCTGTGTCAGGCAAACGCACCATCGCAAGAGATCCTGACCCTCGCCTCTACCTACAACTTGTCCTAGTCTAATCAATTACTCCTGAGCACACGAGATAATGGGACACACACACACGGTTACACACGTTCGGCTCGTCTCCTGTCCGCCGACCCTGATGACCTTTTCTGCTTTTGAGAGATGTCAGTTCACTGCCGTCTGTGAACTCGCAGTGGACACTAGTTAAAAATACTGTTACTAAGGAGAATTAATAACATTCAAAAGATGGCACTTTTAGTTCTCTTTCATTTTAGTTTGAAGTTTTTTTTTTTTGCATTTAACACCCTAGTCAAGTAGTTAGATATTTTTCCCCTTAGCCGTGCAATTTCAGTCTTTTTGCTGTTCTGTTGTATCTCAATGTTTATTGTTTTGGTTTTGACATTTTTTTTTCAGGTACTAATCAAAATATGCACTAATGTGCCTTTATGTGTTTGTTGTCCCTGTAGGAAAGCGGCTGCAGGAGTGGATCTGTGTAATTCTGTGCCTCTCGCTCTTCGCTCTTAACCTCTCCTTCCTCTTCCTCAACTTCTCCACAGTGCACATCTACAGAATCATCTTTGGCATTGGTAAATCTTACATTATTCTTGACCTTTCTGTTCATGTCTTTCCTTTGTTTTCTAATAAAGTTCTGCTGTCATTATCTCTACAGAAACCCATTGGTTGTAGTGCACTTTTTTCCATGTCATGGTCTCACGGTCACTTTTATTTCAGTACTGACTGAATTTAACAGCTTCTTTCTTTCTTTCTTTCTCTCAAAGTGACTGGTATTGTGACAGCAGATTTTGCCTCTGGGATCGTACATTGGGGAGCTGATACATGGGGTTCAGTGGACATCCCAGTAATTGGGAAGGTAAGGGCCAAGGCCTATGCATAGTTCAGTGTGTATGGCATAACTGTTTTTACACTATATGAATGTGATAGTCTGCAGGTGTGTGGGCACATTATTTAGGTACAATGGCACCATCTTTCTGGCACACATGCATTTCCCACACACTCATATGCACAGTGTGGTCTCTAAACGTAGTCTCTTGTTTGATTTTAACAAATTACTCTGTTTAATTTTCATATCAGCTTTTGCTCTATTGGCCTGTTATGGTTTACCAGGCTCAAAAAATGGCGAGTGTGAAATGCCATCTCCACCATGGGGAGTTCAGCCCTTCCTGCTTTCCTGGAGCGCCACATCTTAACCCCACCCACTCTCAACCCCAAAGGGTGCTGGAGATACTCAGGAGGGTTGCATTAATGCATACTATGGTCGCACTCTCCTTGCCCAATCAGAGAAAAGGTCACCCCCTCGCTGTCCAATTAAAAAGCAGCCGACACTTGCTTTCTGTGTCGGACAAGTAGGGGCCATGAATCTGGGAGCATTTATGTGTTTTTGTGCTGACAGGGGTCGTTGTGCTATTATGTGGAAGGGGGCAGTAGACTGGCGGTAGAAAAATGGCTGACCTAAGGTAAATCCGGTCCCGTGTGCCAATTATTAGGCTACTTCTGGAAATATGGACTGTTACATTTGATTACAGTGAAAGGAAATAACAAGTATACAGGTTTAGCAATGATCAGAATACACTTGACAATGAGTGTGGCCATGAAATTTTCAGAGTTTTAGGCCTGTCCTTTGAGTAACACCAATCTTTCCTATTTACTATTCTCTGGCTGATGTGTGCTCTATAGAGATGGGGTCCTATAGGACTGGGTGGTATGATGCTTTATACTGTGCAACTCCAAATAGTCTGCTATAGCATTTATACCTTAATATGATTTGATGTGGTGATTGATTATGTATATAAAAAAATGAAAGGAGATCATCTAATTTTATATATTTACATTGAGTCTAAATAAATAAATAAACAACTAAAAACAAAAATCAGTCTGTTTAGGCTTAGCAGCAATATAATGTATAGTATGAAAAATTGACAGATGTATCACTTATTACACAAATTTTCACCACATAAGTAATAATGGGGACATGAAATATTGATTTGAGAAGTAACCATTTTAAAATCTTGCCTGTTTATCTTATAATCCATTACAGTGTGCACAACAATCATTTTAACAACAAGACAAGCACTTCAATAATATCAGCATTACTGTAGGCCTACTATTAATCCTGAAGTACATCAGTTTCATTTTACAATAAATACAGTGGATAACTGAGGCGCAAGATGGCAGCAGCTGTGTTTGAATGAAACTAGAGAGCGTGTTCGTGGTGTGATATAAGACACGTGAAAGGACCGCCGGTTACGGCTGGGAATCTATTCCAAAAAACGAATCAATTTCAAGGCTTTGGGAATCGAGTCGATTCCAAAGGTTGGAATCGGTTCCTTCAAGGGGAATCAACTCCTCTGTAAGAGCCTTTTTTAAATTTCAGAGCTAATCATTAATTTGCCTCGCTAATAGTGATTGGAAGCCTGATTCATTTTCGTGAACAAATTCGTTCGATTCAATGAAATCGTTTCAGAAAAATGATGCAGCAGGTCTAATGTATCTGGAATAGATTCCAAAAATATCTGAATCAAACAGCCCTAGCCACAAATACCTGGACGAGCAGTCATTATACAACATTGCATTGGTATTGACAATTGTCATTGTGATGAATAACTGACTTTAGAATGTCCTGACTGACCAATAATAATCAAGCATTTCTGAGGGCTGTGTAATAAATTTTCAATATTGACTGATCATTTACAATTCTCTAATGTTGTCCATTATGGTACCAATATATACCATGGTTTTAGTCATACTGCCCACTCCTTATGCCCTGCTTCTATGAAGGTTTACATGCTGGTCATTGAGGCCCTGAGTTGTCCTTCATGGCCAGTTCTTTGAGGCCGAGAGCATGATTGTAGAGAGCAGGTCATCTGAACAGCCCGTCCAGCTCCAGCTGTGGGTCAGGCCGAAGGGCCCGCATTCTCTCGCTTTCATCATCGTCCGTCTGTGCTATAAAACGGCTCAGCCACACCGCCCCACCGTGAAGGGGTTTCCACCCGGCTCCGCAGCCACTGCCAATCCTTCTGCTGTCGAGGATAATTAGGATCCGCCACCTGGGAGTGATCGAACTTAAAAAAAAAAAAAAGCGAGGGAATTTACAGACATCCAGAACGCTGAGCTTTAAGACCCTTAACCAGCAGATTAAAGGCGGCACTTAGCGGACCGATATATATGGCTTTTTGTCCACATGTTCAAACAAGAAGCACCAACTTGAGGGAGAATCATTAATGACCGTGATTAAACAGGCACTTAAGAGCAAAGAGCGTAGGGAGGAGGAAAAAAGGCAAGAGAAATGAAATGGATCTCATGTGCGCTCTGGGTTAAGGGTGGGGGAGGACGGGCTCCGGTCTTTGGCTGGGTTGCTAGGGCAATCCGAAGATGTGAGTCATGATTAGGCAGAAGGTGGATGAGGCGAGGCGAGGCAGGCCGTTAAACGGTGTGGGATTAGCGACGGCGAGGCACAGGTTTGTGCCGGTGAGTCGACAGGCACGCCGTGTGCTGTCTTGGGTTTAGCGCTCTTTTAATCTCGTGCACAGAGAGACGGAAAGGAAACGAGGAGAACGGGAGGGAGCATAATTGTCAAAATATCAACAGATAGTTTTCTCTGCTCCAGCAGTGTCGCCACTTGCTCTTAGATATAGGTGTGATTGAGTTCAGCCCACAAACACGCGATAATGAAATTTTTCCCCCCACGCTCCGTCTCTGAAACGCTATGGTAATGTGGCTCCAAACGATTCCTCCTTTTTATGTGGAAAATAAATTACATTCATTCTTGTATTTTCCTTTGTGCTTATACGATCCTTTCTCTTACTCCCTTTCATTTTATGACACCCGCGCGGTCGCAGACGGGTGCCCGTCTCAAAGCAGCACTCCTGGGCGTGAGTGACAGGTGCTGCTGGGTTATGGTTTTTCATGATGCTGGATCTGAGCCGTGGGGAAGTGCTGTTTAATGCCAGGTTATCTCTCCGCTCCGTAACGTGTAGCTCATACCGCATGCATCATCTTTCATTTAGGATCTAGTACCGCCAACACACCAATTTGTGTCTATCAGTCAACATCTAACCCCACCCAGCCCTGTCTTGTGGCCAGATCCGGGCAAAATCTGCCTTTTCGCATTTTCAATGCTGATTTTTGTGGAAAACCTGTGGCTGCTACACTCCGTACTGGTACTGATGTGCAAAAGTGAGTATTTTCAAAATTAACTTGTCAGACAGCAGGTTGCCTGAACAACTGGTTGACTAATCTTTCTTTACCGGAAGTAGCCTACTGTATAATAAATAGATAGGTTGGTTTGGGTTCACCTGACTCTATTTTTCTTAAACAAGGCACATTTTTGTGATCGCAAACATCTAGATGAGTTCAATGAAATGGCACAGAAGGCAATTGGTTTTAAAAGCTGGACTATTTTTTACTGGACACATTGTCTTAAAAATGCAACTCTGGTAGCAAAATGCTCAAAAATACATTTGGCTGTAACACTGATGCTTTATGGAGAGACATTTTCAAGGTATAACTTTTCCATAAGAGTTTTTTGGTGCAAACTTTCTAACAGCTCAAGTACAACATGATAAAGCACTATTACTAAAGATATAAAAAAAAATGAATTCAGTCGTCCTTACTAATCGACTAGTCAGTTCTTGCAGTTGACCATTGTGACCGATTCTTATTGGTACAGTAGCTGAAAGAATGATTAAATGATTAAAAAAACATGCAAGGGTGTCAAATGTGTAGAACTTTGTGACAGATGTTTCTGAAGAGTTTTGCACACTGAGTTTCTGTGGGCTTACAGCTCATTATCAGTAGGGAAACTTCAAGCAGAGGATGTTTCTGGTTTCTGTACTGAATATTTTAGTTTAAACTCTTCTTTTTTTTTTTATTTCTCACCCTAAAATGCACAACCAGTATTCTTACAGCTTGTTCAGACTGAGTCTCTAACTGTAACACAACAATAGCTTCTAGTTTGACCCTGCACTTTATCATAGACGTACCCATTCATTACCACAGGGTAATGGATCTAAATTGCAGCCCTAGACACCCCTGCCCGTTTTTCAATTGAACCTTAACCTCCCTTCGCCCTGCTCCCCCCGTCTCTCTTTACCTCTCTCTTTCCATTCAGGCATTTATTCGCCCGTTCCGGGAGCACCACATTGATCCGACGGCTATCACACGGCATGACTTCATAGAGACTAATGGAGACAACTGCATGATCACCATCCTGCCTCTGGCCCACATGGCCTATAAATTCCTCTCCTATCCACCAGGTACACACACACATCCACTCACTTTTCCAGTGTGTCATGAGAGTGAGTCAGCGCGACTATTTTAGAACCAACGAGTGTGACCAGAGTGTGACACCTCGTCTTAGAGCCGTCGGTGTGCCCCACATTCATCTTAAAATACCTAAAAATTGGGAAATCGACAAATGAGAATATGGTTTGAAAAGGGTAAAATGTTCTCAGTTCCATTTTTGCCCTGCATGGGTTGCAGGAGCAGCTCAGGCAAAAAATGAAAATTTTTATCCTTCACTCATGGTCATGTTATTGCAAACCTGTGTGACTTTCTTTCCTCCTTATAACACAAGAGGGGAATAATAATAATAATTTAATAATTATTCAACAGAAAAAATCAACAGAATGTCCTGAGTGCTTACATTTTCCATATATTTGGATAATTTTGGATAAATATTTTTTTTTTTTTGGCCATTAAAGGAATAGTTCACACAGAAATTAAAAATTTGTCAGCAATTACACACCCTCAAGTTGTTCCAAACTCAAAAGACTTTCCCTTCATTGAAAGTCCATTCCACCAAAACTTTTACTCTTCAAAACATTCATAAAGAGATTGTAAACAAAATCCATATTAAGTGGTTTAATCCAAGTCTTCTGAAGAGACACAATTTACATTGCACACTGTATATGGTAAATGGAAGCTCAACTGTACTTGCTTGACGCTGTTTGTTTTTATTTAGCTTTTTAAGGTGTTTTGCATTGCTGTGTGAAAATAGCTTGAATTTTAATTAGATATTTACTGTTGTGTTTATTGCAATAAATATTTAGATTTTTTTCTTACAAAAAGTCAAGTAAATTTAAATTCAGTTTTTTTTTTTTATATATAAAACTATGATATCAATTCATAAGACCTTGAATATCACACACAAGTTGTATTGGAACGCAACAGCAGTTTCCCGTCATTCTTGTTTTAAAAACATGAGAGTAAGTAAATGGTGACAGTATTTTCATTGGATAAAATTCCATGAATTCCATTGAATTAAATTCCATTCAAACATTTTTGTTGCTGATGATCTGCTCAATCCTAAGAAAATTGAAAGGTCAATTTGATTTGATGTTTCTCATGCTAAAGGATAAGGCTTGTATTTTACTAGAGGGTTAGGGCATGTCGTATTAATTTGCATAAAATTATATCTCTCTTTCTCTCTCCACCTTATGCCATTGTTCGTTTATCTCTCCCTCCACCTCTCCATTACGCTATCTCTCTTTCCCAGATGCCCTTGCAGAGTCCTACCCCTGGGAATGTTTTGTTTTTGCGTTGGCGGTCTTTGTAACCATGACTAATCAGATCCACAAGTGGTCCCACTCCTACTTCGGCCTGCCACTCTGGGTCACACTACTGCAGGACTGCCACTTAGTGCTGCCACAGAAACACCACCGGATCCATCATGTGTCGCCACATGAGACGTACTACTGCATCACCACAGGTACACACTCATGCTTTCACTTGATGAGACGGAAGCCTGGTGTTTGTGTTATCACCCGAAAATATGAGAATTCTGTCATTATTTACTCACCCTTATGTCATGTTATGACTTTGTCTTCTGCAGAACACAAAAGGAGATATTTTGAAAATGTCTCAGTGTTTGTTTTTTTGTCAATACAGTGCAATTCAATGGGGTCCAAAACAACAATGGATGTCATTGACTTTAATTATATGAACAAAAACAGTGGAAGTCATACAGGTTTACAACAACACTAGGGTGAGTAAATTATGTTTTTAGGTGAACTATACCTTTAAATATACCCAGAGTCCCGTAGGCATCTTTACAACAACAATACGTACTGGATGAGATTCAGACGAGGTAGGTGAACTTCCTCTGAGAGTCTTTAATGTAGTTGATCATGGTAACCTACAGTATCTGGCAAGGATTCTTCCACGGAGCGTGGCCTGCATCGCCAGTAGCTGTAAAGAGTGGGTTAAAATAACTTTTTAAAGTCAGCTGTGTGTGTGTGTGTGTGAAGGCATTAAACTCCCATGATAGCTCGAGCACTCAGTATGCGACGTGCGTCTCTGGGAGAGAGGGGAGCGAGGATGCTTGTGCGTCACCCTGCGCCCCAGCGGACGACAGATGTGTGTGTGCACGCATGCTCCAGAGCACAGACCGGTCCTTTTGACCCTCCCTCTTTCCTTTCCACTGCTGCTCCCTGATCCCACTGGGAGACGCTGATGAAGGGAGAGGAAAGGGTCTCTCTCTCTCGCACACATACACAAACGTGCACGCTTGGGAGTCTCTCTCTGCGTGAGCCCTGCTCCTCCACCCTCCCTGCCTGAGTCCCCAGGGGCCAGGGCCCGCCTTTGTGTATGCCACTGGCTGACAACCTCCATGTATATTTAATGCTAACCTGCTGTCAGTGCTAACAAATAGGCTTGCGCAAAGGGGTGGGGGGTGGGGGGTTTGACAAAGATGAAAAATCAAACAAACATGATGAGCTGTTCTGCTCTCCTCCTGCACCAAAAGGGTCACTGTAGAGAGAGGGTACAAACACACAGACACACGGAGCTGACACAGACGTGACCGAGGAACAGTGTGGTGCTTATATACAGACATACAAGGGCAATGGATGACCATGTGATGTCATAATCAGGGTTCACTGAAAACAGTACTGTGGCGGTACCATGGCACTGTAATTGTGTCAGGTGGAAACACTATGGTACTTTCAATTGGCACTGAATGATTAGCGTGTTCCTATACCATTACCATAGTATTTACATGGTACTTCAAAGAATACCATTGTACTTGCACATAGGGGTGGGCGATATATCAAAATTGTGAATATCAGGATGATTTTAATGGGTTTTTGTTATTTGGCTATTAAAGGGATAGTTAACCCAAAATTAAAAATATTAATCAATTACATACCTTTACGTTGTTCCAAACCCATAAGACTTTTGTTCATCTTCAGAACAGGAATGAAGATATTTTTCATGAAATCTGAGAGATTTTATCAATTTAAAGTCCATTCCACCAAACCAAACTTTGACACTTCAGATGTATGTTCATAAGATTCTAAATGAAATCCGTCTTCTTCTTCTGAAGAGACATGGCATACATAGAGCACTTCAAATATGGTAAACGGAAACTCATCTGTTATTGCTTGACCCGTGAGAACAAACCTTATTGGTCTATATATAGATTTGTATAGAAAATACTGATGTTTGCTACTAAGGGATTCTATATTACTGTGTGAAAATGGCTTGATTTTTAACTGTTGTATTTTGATTCTAGTTGATTGTAATTGCATTCATCTGACTGACAAAAAACAATCACCCATTTAATACTGTAGTAAATAAATAAATAATGAGATGTATATTGGAAATTTTTATATTTGAGATATTTTTAGATATACCGTCCAGCCATACTACTATAGTGCGTGTCCAAAGAACATGGTACAGTAGTATTATGTTAATTTTTAAGACTTTTGAGACCGTTTTCATTATACGTGGACTTCTGTTAATCGCTCAAGTGTACATGATTATCAGCCGGTAATCTCAAATTGGCCAAATGCCTGATTATTCGCCTAGGTTGATGTATTGTGTGTCACTGCTTTGAACTTTGTCCTGCACGTTTTTGTGTGTTAAACATCTAAATGTCTTGTGTGTGTGTATGGTTGAAATGGTTTTCTTGTCAAAACCCAATGGAATGCATGTCTTCGGAGCACAACAGAAGTGTGTGTGTGTGTGTGTGTGTGTGTGTGTGTGTGTGTGTACATAGTGGAGTTGAGGCGGGCTGGCTGGGGGTGGGGTGCTGCTACATATTTATAGCAGTAAGTATGTACATTACTCTACTGCTAGCGCCTGATCTTCTGTCCATCCCCTGGGAGTCACCATCCAGGAGCTTCTGTGTCTCACCGCTTCTTGATGTTGTTCTCTGTGCCTTCCCCTCTTTCTTCCTGTCTTGCTCTTTTGTCCTTGCACTCTCCTTTTTGCTTGCCTTGCCCCTCTCACTGTTCTCTCTCTCTCCTGCATTTCTCTTCTCTTTTCTCTCGCTGGCGAGTTTTCAGAAGAGTGTGTAATTCAGCGAGAGGAATGAATTTGTCTGGTTGGTTTTACACATCAAGCCTGTGTGCTTCACCTTTTCTGTATTCCTTTTTCAGTTTTACTCCTGTTTCAAAGTACTCTGGCATGATTGTATTATGACAGTTTTACATACAATATTAATGTTTACATGTATTATAATTTATTAATAATGCATTAATTAAAATGTGATGATGTGAAGTTTATCCCTCTTTAATCTTGAAATTTCTTTTATGGTGTATGGCATGTTTTCCAATTATATACACTATTATTTAGAAGTTTGGGTTTGGTGAGATTATTTTGTTTTTTGAAAGAAGTCTGTTATGCTCACCAGCACTGCATTTAATTATCAAAAATACAGTAAAATGGTAATATGGTGAAATATTACAATTTAGCTGTTAATATATTTTATCATGTCAGTTTATCCCTGTGATGGTAAAACAGAATTTATTCCAGTCTTCAGTGTCACATGATCCTTCAGAAATCATTCTGAGATGCTGATCTGTTGCTCAAAAAACATTTTTCAGCATCATCACAGTGCTGCTGTATTTTTTGTGGAAACCATGGTACATTTTTTTTCAGGATTTGATAAATATATAGTTAAAAAAACAGCATTTATATGAAATAGAAATCTTATTGTCGCTTTTGATCAGTTTAATACATTCTTGCTGAATGATATTATATTATATAATATGTTGTTTTTATATTTTTATTTAAATAAAAATAGTACACACACGTCCAATTTTAAATCCTGTCTCTGCTGCTAATCTGTACCACTTGACTATCTAGTCTTGCACTCATATTAACAACTACTCAGGAGTCAAAGTGGGGTTTTTTTCCTCCTTTTGGTCATGTCTTATCTTGCCTGCGGCACTAATGGCTCCTCTGCTATCAACGAGAGGAACGTCTGTTCTTCCGCAACAGATAACAACTTTTTGGTTGTTAAAAAAAGGTGCGCTCGTTCAAACCGAGCGGCAACCTCCCGCTCTCTCTCGTGAAGCCAACAAGGGAGTGACTTAAACTGTTATTCGTCAACTGGCCGCTAGAGGCTGGCTGCAAAAGGGAGTCAATCCCATAGACTCCCAATGTTAAAATGCCCAACTTTACAGCAGAAAAAAACATGTTTACAGCCTG
>NW_015630392.1:161434-180843 GCF_001515625.1 Sinocyclocheilus rhinocerous | reverse complement strand
GCTCTCGCTGGATCCACTCCTCTGCTATCAACGAGAGGAAAGTCTGTTCTTCCGCAACAGACAACAAAACTTTTTGGTTGTTAAAAAAAGGTGCGCTCGTTCAAAACAGTTGCGTTCGATCCTTCGCTGGCTGTGCTGATTTAAATCTAGCGGTTCTTTTGTATTTGTGTCGCAAGTTCAGTGACGCAGGTAGTGACGATTCTCTCCGGCCAATCCGTGATCAGCAGAGTTTACACGTCACGTTTTGGTAACGGTACGGTTCACTTGGAACCCCAACCGAGGTGGTACTAAAAAAAGTACCAGGTACTGTACCCAGTGGAAAACCCCCCAAAAGTGAACCGTACCGAGCCGTACCGTGCCGTACCATGCAGTGGAAAAGCGCCATAAGTGAGCCGCTGCCATTGATGTCCCTTCATAAACATTGGTGCCTGACACCCCTGCTTTTCTTTCTCTATCATTCTCTCCCTCAGGGTGGTTGAACTACCCACTGGACAAAGTGGGTTTTTGGCGGACAATGGAGTGGTTGATCGAGAAATTGACGGGTCAGAAGCCACGCAGTGATGACCTGGCCTGGGCCAAGAAAACCGAGTGACCAGGATAGCAGGACTGAATTCCCTCCCTCATCCATCTCAGAAACAAGAAACCGAAATATGGGACTTAACTCTACCCCAAAACCTCTCTCCTATAATGTTCCTGTGTCCCTCTGTCTCCCCTAAACCATCTTCTCTACAGCACAGAACCACAGATCACTCTTACTGCTGGGGCCTTTTCCTGTCACTGAGGTCTGCTACACGCAAGCCATCACCTGTTCCTCCTCTACTGGCTTCCTCCTCAGTTTTGTAGATGTTCATACGCAACGAAATAGTAGAAAGACAAGATGAAGTTCAAAACGGTGGTTTCAAACTGTTGAGATAATGATGAGAGACACTGTTTCCCTCACAATCCTTTGCTCCATCTCCATGTGCTTTCCCGTTTCGGTGTGTAAAATGTATGTTTTCTGGAGGTTGGGCTCTCCAGAGGACCGAAACCATGTTGTGATTTTCCCAGCATGGTTTTCATAGCAAGGCATGGAATGAGATAAGCAATTAAATCTGGATTTGATTCCACAAACTGCGAGAAAAGATTTATTGCTATCAAATACTCTCCAGTTTCACAAAAGCATCTCGGCAGCGTTAAAACCCTCCCTTAGTTTGAACCGAAAGACGCATGGAGGATCCATTTCTCAAAAAACGCAGGGAAAGGGTTTTGTTGGCCAACCTGCGTGGTCAGTGCTCAGTTGACCCAACTGAATGTTTTCCCTAAGTGTTTTTTACTGAGCTCGTGTTAGCCTTAAGTACAAACCCATTACACTTATTTCTAATCATCTTACCGGGGCTTAGCGGTGATGAACATTGATTGCGTCTCTGGTGTGTTAGCGTGACATGTTATTGATATTTGGAGTAGTATTAGCAGTCTAGCTAGTGATGTCCTCCTGCTGTATCCTGTGGTACAATGGTTTAGCAAAGGTTGTACTAGCAAAAGGTCACTTTAGAAAAAGGTCAATTTGAATCTGAGTTACCAAGCTTTATTAAAGAGAATTAATGTTGTTGTTTTTTTTATTATTGAATGATATATGCACACTATTTGACCAGTGGTACTTTTCATGCAAACCTTAAGCAAAAAACTGCCAAATACACTCCCTATTTTCTCCCTCACACATATTTACACATGCACACTTACGGATTTTAATCATGAACTCTAAAAAAAAAAACACTCTGTGAAGATTTCCTGTGGATTTATGTCTCTCCATTTGTGCTGAACTGATAAATGGAGAGAATAAGGGTTTTATATAGTGTTTCAGTATGGATTGTCTCACATTCTCTTACAACAGCTGCAGCTCCACAATTTGGGTTTCATTGTCTGGCTTTTTTTTTTGTTTGTTTAATCACAGTACAATATAACACTCAGCCTTGTATTTGTTATTTGTTCTTACTTTCCATCTGGCAGCTAATGCTTGCTGCCTAGTCTGCCTTAAACCAATGTTTTTATTAGCTGTATGATTTAATAAATATCTAATAACATTTGATTATTTATTGTTGTTTTTTTATTTGTAACTCAAGTAATTTTTAAATGTTGCTCATTAAATCTAAAAGTTAGAAGCAAAAATGTAGTTCTCTTTGTTAAAATGAGACTGTAAAACAATTACAGAACTTTGCAAAGATAATTACGCTGGAAATCTGCTGGGTACTTTGAGGTGATTTAACAATGAGTCGCAAGCTCTGTTCTACTCAAGTAGAAAATGTTTATGAGAGATCCAGGGGAGTATATTTAGAAAAGCACTAAACTGCCACCTTAATTTAATAATTTGTAACAAAGAATTGATTGGAATGAGCGATTTATGTAAGATGGATTGTGTGGACGGTAAATGAGTTAAGAGCGCCCTCTGGTGGCTGAACAATATCCACACAGCTGAACGAATGATACTGTACTCCATTTTCTCTGCAACTAAAAGAATTATAGTACTATCATGGGTTTTGTTTTTGTGGCAATGCCTTGGTGTTTTTTAATTCCTTTGCAGTATCGCCAAAAAAAACAAAACAGTAACTGAATATGGTAAATATTCATTAACATTAAATATATTATCTGAAATCATCACTGTACCACCACAGTACTTTTTATAATAGTGGGCTGACAATTATCTGATCATTATGTTATGTATTTGTAGTCAACATTAAAATGTTGTTATTGTGACTGCATAATTCACAAATTAACTCTAAACCTGCCAGTTATCACTGAAACAGGTGTCCCGAGGTGCCATTGACATGATGTTGGGAAAGGACTGCTTGTTTGGCCGAATAACGGAAGAAGCGGTAAGTGTTTTCATAACTTGTTTATGAACAGCTTTAAGATTCTCAGATAAAAACAATCGATGGTAAACCTGTAGTGCACGATGCCATTGTCAATCTTTATCACAGTGCTGCATTGTTTGTCATGTCCGCTTCCGGTTTCCTGCAGCAGTGGACCTCTTGTGGGGACAGAGTGATGCTGTTCTGGATCTGCCTGAGAAAATGATAAAATATTTTCTTTAATGATAAACCATGTGTAATATGTAAAATGAAATGTGCTTTAAACTAATCTTATATTCAAAGCCACTCATATTGCCATTGTATTTTTAATTAGCAAGTTGATGTCAAGCAGTTCAAAGACATGTGATTTCTTGTTTTTGTAAATGTGAAATGATTTCTTGTTTTTAATGAACAGAACCCCTGTTGTGCGGCTTGGTAGTCTGACCTCTGTGACCTGGTAATGGGGACGGCGGTAGGATTGGGCTTTTCTACCCAGTGATGGGGCGAGGTGTCAAATGTTTCTCACATTCTTCTTTTATAATGGTCTTGACATTAGCAAAATGTTGTATCTACAGTATATAGGACGGAGCAGAACAGAGAATATTTTCTTCCTCTTGAGTCCCTGAATGTAGAAGAGGTTATGTAACCACAAAATAAACACTGATTGCAATAACATACTATCAAATTAGCCATGATTCAGCCGCAGAAAATCACTAGGCTTTGGAAATTACAGATTGCACTTTAATGCAGTACTGTTCCTGGAAGTCTCTCATGAATTTTGGAGCGAGTTTAGTATTGTTGATGTTTTTTCCCCCCCATGTGAGTATTTACAATACCATTAAATAGTTTGGAGTCAGTTAGATAAAATACTTTTATTCTTCAAGAATGCATTAAATTAATCAAAAGTGACAGTAAAGATTTTTACATTGTTACAAAAGAATTCTATTTTAAATAGATGCCATTCTTTTCAACTTTCTTTTCATAAAAAAAAATGCTTAAAAAATGCATGATGGTTTCCACAAAATTATTAAGCAGCACAACATTTAACATTGATAATAATAAGAATTGAGCACCGAATCGGCATATTAAAATGATTTCTGAAGGGTCATGTGACACTGAAGACTGGAGTAGTGACTGTTAAAAATTCAGCTTTACCATCACAGGAATAAATTACAACTTAAGATATATTCAAATAGAAAACCGTTATTTTAAATTGTAATAATATTCACAATTTTTATGTTTTTACTGTATTTTTGATAAAAAAAATTTTTTAAAGCAGCCTTAGTGAGTATAAGATGATGGTGGGAAATTGTTAGAACACCAAACTTATAAATGTATTGATGGTCTTTGCAGATGTGCTGTAATTGATCATGTGATTAAATTCACGGAGATAAACTTATTTCTCATTTTTAAGCTGATCAGTGCAATAGTTCAACACCTGGAGCAATATCTTGCTGTGGTTAGTGGTAATCAGTCACTTTAAGGCTACTTCATTGAATCACATTCTTTAAACTAAACAATAAAATATCCTTAAAACAATCACTGATTTGATGCTTCTGTTTCTGATGGTATTTTTAACAGGATACCTTCATAAATTATCAAGCTAAGCCCATACATAATATACTGAAGCCATCTGCTGTAGCTACCAGTCTACTGACGGACACATAATCAGAGCCTTTCTGTGGTTGGCTGTGTGAAATAGTTTGACAGTTTTGCTACCAATCATGTCCAGAGTGACACAGCCGGATCTCTGGCGCTTCATTTCAGTGAGGGTATGCTGACAAATGATGGACAGACCATCTAATTTGTATAACCGACTTGATGCTATCAGAGTGCTAGAGGCAAGTTCAATTCCCTCTTTTTATTCACAGAAGAGTGAAGAGAGCACTGGAAATGATTGGAAAAGTGGGAGAAGGATAGGGAAATTCTGTTGGATTTGAATTCACATTACTCTATTATAGCACCACAGCTCAATGTGTTGGAGCATGTGTGCTGATCACCAGGCCACAGCTCATGTTTAAGCTAAATTTAAAACTAAAGACTGTTGCAGTTCCCTCTTAACTTATTCTGAGATCATCACATAATGGTAAATATCACAAGACTGAGTGCTTCCTGGGCAGTGATAGTTAGAACAGAGAATGAAGCTGAAAGTTAACGAAGATATGGCATGAATCAAGGTCTGTTATTGTTGATTATCTTCAAATATTAGAGTGTAATTAGCAGTTTGATCACAACGGAAGTGATTTCCAGTCTGTTTGGTACCAAAACATTCTGAAAAGCAACATTACATTACAGTATCTTCTGCATGTTCTGAATGCAACAGATGTCGATCATCTCCATGTAACCCTAATAATAGGCTAATTTATGTTAAATTGAGCTTAGTATTTTTTACATATTACTGTGTTTGTCTTTTGGTATATGGTTATGGGTGTAGGCAGAGTGACATTCTGCGCAGGGTGAACAGCAGTGGTACAGAGATGGAGAGAGAAATGAACTGCTGATTCAGGCCTCTAGAGACGACAGTGCTGTCAACCTGTCAAATCACGCACAACTGTCACTACAGCCCTGTTCACTTACTGGTATAGCTGCTATAGTCTAAACTAAGTGTTCTAGCTTATGTCAGCATAGTTATGCATGCTGTTCTCCTCCAGGCCTTTAGATGGCCCCCTTGTGCCTCCTCTGTGACACTTCTCCCACATGCAGGATGGGCAGATGTGCATTGTGTTGCTGACAGAGATTAAAGTGAAGATGTTAATTAGGTGGAAGATGTGAGATCTGTTCTAGATGTGCAATTGAATGTGCACTTATGTCTTGACGTTCTTGTTAATCGCTTGTACAGAAATTATAATTTTTTGTGTGTGGGTGTAGCCCAGACTTCTGGAAAAGTCCTCACAGATATTGTAATACCTCATTAAACTGACTTTAATGGTAAATCAAATTGGCCAAATTATGTCTTAATTAAAAATGCCATAAGGTGTCTGTAAGGATGAGTGTGTGGTAATTAGCTTAGTTTAAGAACATCAGAAGTTAATTGGAGGTACTTAGAAGTATAGATGTGAAGGTTTACATGTATTTGTGTTCCCATAGTAAGGACAAACCTTAAATAAGATATTTAAAATATCAGTTATATCTCCTAGACATCAGATGGAGGCTTTAGTTTAAGGTTGCTGCTCAAACTTTTCTTATCAAATTCTTCCAAGAACAAATTATTTTATATTTTTCTAAGATATATCTATAGATTGATAGTTATAGTATCATGATATCAAGCTATGTTATATTAATTGTTCATTCTATATCCGGAAACACTTTAGGGAACACATATCAAGAGTTTTCCCTCAATAAACTCATTTGATGCTTATTAATAGTTAGTAAGGTAGTTGTTAAGTTTAGGTAGCCTATGGGGTAGGATTAAGGGATCTAAAATATGGTCATGCAGAATAAGGCATTAATATGTGCTTTATAAATATTAATAAACAGCCAATATGCTAGTAATATGCATGCTAATAAGCAACTAGTTAATAGTGAGAATTGGTTATTAAAATAAAGTGTTAGCCTATGTTCCAACAAATATTTTGTTTGTTTCTGCTTTTACAGTATATAAGGAATTTTAGGAGAAACATCTGAGACAAAGTTATAAGACTCCATTCTGATATGTATCACCCACTAAAGTTTTTCTCACTGATTATGCTGTTTCTCTCAGAAATACTTCAAATTGTGGAAATAAACTTCAATTCACATTGGCTTCAAGTGTCCTGAACTGCGAAAGTGTAACCTCTGAGCAATTAAATTTCCCTTTGGGTTTGTGTGTTTGTGTGGGCATGTGCTAGAGAGCGAAAGACAGAAAACAAATGAACTGTGAGTCAGGAGAATCAATCTGGGTTTACAAGAAATATCAGTGAGTGGTAGTATACATCTCGGTAGCGTTGCAGGAAGTATAATTACACTTATAGCATCCCTGCTGTATGTTAGCCTATGCACTGATTGCCACTCTAATCAGTGACTGATTAAGTCCTCTGTTCAAAGTTCCAGGTCTGTGTGAGTCACTGGCCTTGCTGTACTCTCTCCTGGGCCCTTTGGGGCCTCTCTGATTGGGTTTTAATTTGCTGGTCAGGGGTTGGCACTGGTGCTTTATTAGCTCAGCGATGGGTTGAGTTATGTACAGCGTTGCTTCGTGCTATTGATCTGTGATTTTCACAACAAGGTCATTGTAAGGAGAGACAAGGGAATGGATTAATCAACAACCAATAATGCCATCGCTGCACCAAGAGTTACCTGCAGACATTAAACATTTCCATCAAAGTTCCTGTTTAATTGCTGGACGTTGCTTCACTAATGGCATCAGGGAGGAGCTGTATGTATACGTGTTCAAAGTGTCAATAAGATTTGGTGGCAGAATTCATTCCATTTTTAATAATTTTGAAAAATAAGTACATTAAATATTGTGAACACCAGAACCATTTCATTTACATATATTATATTATATCTTTATATCTTTATTATATCTTTTTGTCAGAGAAAAACAGCTTACAGGCCATGTGTTTAACATTAAAGAACATTTAGTTGCATTGCAAATGGTATATTTTATAATTCTTATGAGGCAAAATATTGATGATATGTCAGAGAGATTGGGTGTTTGATGATGGAGACATCATCAAGAAGCAGTGCTTTTGCCCTGGAGCTCTTTCTCTTATCTGTGTGGTCTCAGCCTGAGATGAACCAGCTCTAATCCAAATTTACTTACTTACCCCGGTTTGACCATACAGCCATGTGTCGTCATCACTAGAATGATCTGATGAGCTCATGGTCCGAGATCTCTGTCTTTGTCTCGTTCCAAGGCCTGATGGGAATTTACGGTGTGTGTTTGAGAAATAGCGAGCTGAAGGACACAAATACATTTCTTTTCTAATACAGCTTGTTATAGGCACAATGTAAAGGTGTGAGAGAGTGTGTGTGTGTGTGTCATGTTAAAATCTGTTGCTCAGTGAGGGTAGAAAGACAAATGATGGGCCCTGAGTGAGGTGACAACACATTTCTCCTGTCATCCTTCTCTCATCTCATCACCTTCTCCCCTCAGTGCTCTTCTTCTCACCAGAATGCACAGATGCCCTCCACCTGGGTCGCCAAGGTCCCGTATGCGCCTCCCTCTGCTTTCTCCTGCTCTCTCACATACCTCTACCTGCTCTTCTCCACTTTCTTTATACCCTCTCTCCCCAGTTCTCTACTTCCCTCATATTTCCTCATTTCTCCTCTTTCATATATCCCAATTAGCCGCACGTTTGCATCTCTCTTTTCTCCTGGGGCATATCTCTTTGCAATTGGCGTTCTCTCTGCTTCCCAGATTCTTTCCAAAGTGATCCTTCATGATCTTTCATACAAACGATTTAAGGCAAACTCACTGTGCCTCTTAAAAAGTGCAAAAAGAGGAATTGTTGTGTGTGTAGGTCACAAACATATTTAGAATGTGGTTTTATATTGAAGAAAAATACACATGCCACTTATTTCAAGAAAATGGATTTTACTGAGTTGCAGTGCAGTAAACAAACGTTTTGGTTGTATATGAACTACACACATGGGAACCACATCAAATCCTCATATAAAGTAAATGAACATAAACTAAGAAAGCGTTTTAGTGTCAGGACTGTGTATAGGCAAAGACTCTCAGACTATAAATGTGCAAAACTGCATACTTTCATAATTGTCTAGTCAACTAATTAAAGGGTTAGTTCACTTAAAAATTAAAATTCTGTCATTTATTCACCCTCATTTCATTCCAAAACTGTAAGGCTTTCTTCTGTGGAACACACACATACAAATTGAATAAAGAAAAAAAAAAGAAAAGAGAATTGTCATAATTTACTTATTAATTATTACAGTGCTATATAATTAGACCGTTTTGGTTTCATATTACAGGGACATTTAAGTAAGATGTTTGCATGTGTTCAAAAATAGATATTGACACTTTTTGGTTTTAAACAAAAAGTTGCATTTTTAACATGAAATGCAAAGTGACACAACTGGTGGCACTTATTAATACAAAACTTTTTTTTTTTGAGTTTTACTGAGTGAACTGTCTAACAGCATGCTAAAAGAGAATTGTCATAATTTACTTATTAATTATTACAGTGCTATATAATTAGACCGTTTTGGTTTCATATTACAGGGACATTTAAGTAAGATGTTTGCATGTGTTCAAAAATAGATATTGACACTTTTTGGTTTTAAACAAAAAGTTGCATTTTTAACATGAAATGCAAAGTGACACAACTGGTGGCACTTATTAATACAAAACTTTTCTGAGAGTTTTACTGAGTGAACTGTCTAACAGCATGCTAATTAAAACACCACTGCTAAAAATCATTGTCCAACAACTAGTCGACCACTGTGGCCCATCCCTGTCTCACACTGTGACCACAGGCCTTTGAGTATCTGATCCCATCAGGGTTTTTCTGAGACCTGGAACAGTTGTAGCAGGCTGGATGTGGGTGATGTTGAGTGAGTGGCTGGAGGGTAGATGTGATGTGAGATCACTGACTGAGGACAGTATAATGTAGTGCTGAATCGCTGCTTCACTATTGCCACACAAGCCTTGAGGCTACATGGACCTAGTGACAGTAAGTGAATGTGATTGAGTGAGAGAGTGTGGCTATATGAGTGTGCTATATGTTCATCATGTGATGATAAATGCATACCACAGCAGTAGTGGCCCATTAGAGACCACATGACATAACAATTGTGGCTAGTAGTTGTCTGTTAGCTTCAATATTGATGCAGAGATTTTTAACATTACATAGTTACCAAATCATGTTTCATGGCTGTGTCGTAACTAAAGCCTATTGGCTACTTCAAAAAGGCCTAAGCCCTATGATATATTGAAATGACTAATCCAAACTTCTTGTTTCAATAGAAAATATGTCAATGGAGGAAAGAAAAGTGTGCTTGTTAAGCATAGGTGAGATTTTCAAACCCGTTATGCAATTAATTTCTGTTTTGTCCACTAGATGGCAACATTAAACAAAATGGCTAATGTTGTCATGGTTTCCTCTCTAGAGTGGCTCTGACTCAATATGCATTAATTTGTCCATCTTTATCCATCCACTCATTCATTTATCTTTATTTTTGCCTTTTTTTTTCTTTTGTTCGGTTGTCATTTATGTCTGTTCATTTGCTTATCCGTTTCACTATCTATCTATCATTGAGTTCATTATGCCTTCTGCCTCTGAGTGGCTCAATGCAGGTGGAGGCAGTTGTGTGTGTGTGTGTGAGAAAGAGAGAGAGATCTGTGGGCTATTCTGACAGCCGTGCTGAAGGCCTGTCATTAGTGACCTTTCTCCAGCTGTACGGAGCTGCTCCTCGTTCGACTAGCAGGAGGCCGTTCTGTTTCTGTTCTCCCACCAGAAAGAAAAAGAGAGCGAGAGAAAGGTGTGGTGGAGTATTACAAAAAGAGTGAACAAGAGATTATTGAGCAAGAAGAGTCTGAATTATGATTTAGGTGCAAGAGAAACCAGCAGACAAAAAACTGAAACCAAGACATTGAAGGAGTTTAGGGAATTGTTTTAGTGTTGATGTCTCTCTTGCTCCCATCCAGTAGATGGATTTTACACCCTTAATATGCTGGATACACGTACTGTGGTAATCAAACATACAAGTTTGTTTGTGTGTGCTTGTTAAGCAGCCAGATATAGGACACAAGGGTGCGTCTTGTAATTTGTCTGAGATTTCCTCTATCACATACAGCAAGCCTATATCCACAGGCTCAAAAATCAGTATGCTCTTTTTCTTTTCTTTTTTTCTTTAAATGTTTTTTAAACAATGTCTCTTATGCTCACCTAGGTTGCATTTATTTGATCAAAAATATGGTAAAAGCAACATTATGAAATATTATTACTATTTAAAATAACTGTTTTCTATTTTAATGTAATTTATTTCTGTGATGGCACAGCTGGATTTTCAGCAGCTGTTACTCCAGTTTTCAGTGTCACATAATCTCTCAGAAATCATTCTATTATGCTGATTTGGTGCTCAAGAAACAGTTCTTATTATTACAGTTGAAAATGGTTGTGTTGTGTAATGATTTTGTTGAAACCATTATACCTTTCTCAGGATTCCTTGATGAATAAAAAGCACAGCATTTATTTGAAATTGAAATATTCTTGTAACAATTGTCTTAAAGACAGAAAAGAGCTTTATGGATATTCTGCAAAATGTCTTGGTTTTGGAATGACTTGAAGATAGGGAAACTGTCAGAATTTTACATTTTTAGTGAATTTTTGTTTTAAATGTTTATGAGCAAAAGCAACAAAGTCCTGTTTACTCTGGTATGAATCTTCTCTGCATGTCTACAGCCAGCCTGTTTTTTCCTCTCTGCCTTTTAAAGAACACTTTTCTGTTACCATGACATCACATCTCTTTCCTACCTCTTCATCTCTGTCTCTTCCATCCTGTTTTCTCCTTTAACTCATCTGCTGGTTTTTTTCTCTTCATAGTTGTCCTGTTGGCCCCTGCATAGCTGGCTATTCAGGTGTGGAAGTGTGCATCTCTCTGCATACCCGCATTTTTAAACTGTCTCTGTATTTGGCTGTGACGCACACTCTCGTTCTCTCTTTAAATGTGTGTAAAGAGTGCACTTTAGGAAGACCTCTCTCAGTGCAATGTTAACATGGTCAAGTTCACTCGTATCTTTGCATACATTTAGATTTATTAGGACGTATGAACCAGACAGCTTTTTATCTTCAAAATCATATAAGGTACATTTTAACGCTCTCAGAATGCAAATTGCTACCTGAGCAACACTTCTCACTCCAGTCTCATCTTAGAATGCATATGTACTTAATGTTCCTTTCCTGAAACGGAAGACAAGGGTGAATTTGTACATAGGTATTTGTGGATTTCAGTTTTTTTAATCCAGGGGATTTAGTGGTTTTCAAACGCTGTTATTATTATTATTATTATTATATTATAATATTGTATTTATTATTGTATTTTTAGGGCTGTTAAAGGTAGCTTTAACTTAAAAGAATAGCTAAGATTAACATACATTTTTCATAATACTATGAGTTGCCATCCACTTTTATTTAGCACGTATTCATTAAATTGATCAAAAGTGACAGTAAACGGTTTTCAATATTGATAATAAAAAGAAATGTTTCTTGAGCACCAAATCAGCATATTGGAATTATTCCTGACTGTTCACGTGACAATGAAGACTGGTGTAATGGCTACTAAAAATTCAGCTTTTTTCATCAAAGGAATGAATTACATTTTAAAATATATTGAAATATAAAAAAGTTATTTAAATTGTAACAATATTTCACAATTTTACTGTTTTTGTGTTTTTGATCAAATAAATAGAGCCTTTAGTGTTATGCTCTAAATAAATAGAGCATAACAGACTCCGAAACACTAAAAAATATTAAAATCTTACTGACCCCAATCTTTTGAATAGTGTATGTTAGTGTAAAGTGAAACAGTGTTTACAACATATTTCATATTTCGTAATTTAATGTATTTAAGAGTGAAACAGAATATTCTATATGAAGAAAATGTAAGGCAGGGTTTGATTTTTATACAGGGAATGTTTAGATCTCAAAAAGTGGCCATTACAAACTAGAATGGAAAAAAGGAGCTTGGTGACAATCTTTGACTGACATTTGATTGATACTTTAAAGAATTTATTATGCTTGCCAGCCAAAGTACCCATCCAATCTAGCTCTCCCACTAGAATCCTGTCTCTCATGAATTCAGTCAAGTGTACACAGCACAGTACTTGTTCACATTTGTGGCCACCAGGAATGAATATAGAGCTTGAGATGAAAGAACCTCATGCTGACTCAAGCCCAAAGCAGCCATTGCCCCATCCCAGTGATTCATCAGACAGAATCTGATGAGTATGCATTTACATGCATGACTGCATTGGAGTTTTAGCCATTTTGCAGTTTAATGTGTGGCATATACACACAGATATTGGGAGAGAGATTGTAAGATGCTCATCAGGCTGAGTGACAAGTGTATGTGTGTCTGTGACACTGGCAGTGTTATTACCGAGGGATCAAAAGTGAAGATTGTTCCGTTTCCCATCAGCAGTGGCCCAAGTATCGATCTTTTCTGTCAACACACCACTCCTATACTCTGTTTACTGAGGATACACACACCTCATGTACTTAGTGCAGACTGTATTTGCATGCTACAGGGGTTGTCAAGTGTTTACAGTATTTATACAAACAGTCTGGTGTGTCTCAAACGTGAGACGCACATCTCACACGCTGTAAAGTAGTATAAAAATGAAAATTTGCTATATTTGCTCACCCTCGGGCCATCCATGATGTAGAGTTTGAGTTTGTTTTTCATCAGAACAGATTTGGACAAATTTAGCATTATGTCAGTAGCTCAGCAATGGATCCTCTGCAGTGAATGGGTGCCGTCGGGAGTTCAAACACCTCATAAAAACATCACAATCCACAAGTAATCCACACGATTCCAGTCCATCAATTATTCTCTCATTCAGCTCACTCAGCTCTCATTCTGACGGCACCCATTCACTGCAGAAGATCCATTGGTGAGCAAGTGATTAAATGCAAAATTTCTCCAAATCTGTTGGAGATTGCTCATCTGCAGCCTGAGGGTGAGTGCATTCTCAGGTAATTTGGCTGAACTATTCCTTTAAGTACCTGGAAGTATATGATTTAAACCCTGTGATCTTCAGTTCTTCAGTCTCCTTGTTTTAGCCGCAGAAAAAAATAACATTTGCCCAGACACAAGCCCTTTACTATACTAGTCCATTTCACAATTTTTAAAGCCTTTTATCTGGAATTATTAAAATGTATACTATAATTTAATTAAATGTTTGCTTTTAAAAGTAGCTTGCAAAACATTTTTTGTCAGAATACTCTGATAGTTTTAAATGGCCATCACTGGAGAAAGATTTTTTTTTTTTTTTGGTGCCAGAGTGTGTAGTTACAGAATCTATGTACAAGCAGGAGCTAATTGGGTCACATTAACCAGCAAAACCTCAACCTCTTTGTGCTCACACATCGCAATCACAGATTCACAGAATCAGAGTCACTACCCTCACCCACTTAAAATAGACATGCTCATACCTAATTATCATAATCTTAATCTTTCTCTTCATTATACAATCCAGCTATTTTACACCACTCACTTATTGTCATTAAAATAAATCAGTACAGATTGTTTCATTAAGTGTTTTGTGTTGAAATTTGATACTTATTGATTAGGACTTTAGAACAAACCTTTTACTTTATGATATTAATAATTACACCTCTTCAAAGCATGACCTGTATACTCAAGTTCTCTTCTGCTTTCCTAGGTATATCTCATCACGTCTCATCCAACTATATGTTCTTTCTCACCATATCTCTTTCTTCACACATCTTTTCCCACATGCTTCGGACTCATTTTCTAGTATGAAAACAAGTTGACAGGTTCATTTAGAGGTGTGAGATATTTCTGTGATAGAAAATTATATAAAATAGATCAAACGTGAGAGTAAAATGTGCCAACCTAGGGAATGATATTGTCTTATATATTTTCTGCTTATGGTTTTATATGTAGTATCCTATTCTAGGCCTGTCTGCTTTGGTTTAAAGCAGATACTACATCAGATATCTTTGACACTTCGGTGCTGTTGAATGACTAGATAATATAATTTCCAACATGTCAAAAACTTGAAAAGATCAAAATTAACAGTGATTCAAAATTTACATAGACAGTAGAGAACTGTATAAAACATAGGGAACACCTGGTTATTTAAAATATAATCAGGCGAGTGATCTATTGTGTTACAATATCTCTCAATTTCTGAAACTGCTTCACACAGGCTGTGTCAAAACAGTGGTTGTTATGGACTCCCACTGTGACTACTACACATCCAAGTAAAATGTGATTATGCTGGTTACAGAAATATCGGTAGAACCCTATCACATGGCAAAAAAATGGTAGCGTGGACTATCACCCAGGGCAGTAGTTCGAGAACCCCCAACTCTGCACATTTTTGATGTCTCTCTTATCTAACACACGCATTTGAGGTCTACAAGTCTTTACTATCTTCTTTTGTGTTTAACAGAAGAAAGGCATTACAGTTTTTTGGAGCAACATGAAGTTGAGTAAATGATGACAAAATGCTCATTTTTTTTGGGTGAACTATCCCTTTAAATCTGTGTGTTGTGCCTGAAAGGGTCCCTTTTAGCTTTTCACACTTGAAACAGTTAACCCTGTGCTTAAATGGAATACTGGGTTATATTATTTCACTGCTCATAATTTACCTGGAGTAATCAATTAATCCTGTGTATTCATACGCTGACGTTTCACACTGTACATTACTAAACCCCAGGTTAATGTTCTTGTTTGCCTATTTGTGGCGTCAGTGTCACTAATTGGACAAACGCAGCACGCGACCTGTTTACATAATGGCTCTAGCATTGCGCATACTCCTATTATAAAGTGCCGCCTTGCTTATTTTTCCCATAAGAGGGAGAGCGGCCATTTGTAAATTGAATGTGTCTGCCTGGCTTCAGGTGTCATCCGCTTCCAGGTATTTTTAGCTGTACAAAACAGCTTGTTTTGCTGCCTGATGTTGCAGACTGGTGTTTCTTGCGATATTATTTTAAAGTATTGTCTTAATTACAAACACACTGGTTTGTGGCACAAACATTTTTACCGTTTACTGCACTTTGTTATTCTCGTTATTTCTCTACAGCGGCTAATGAATCGTGAAGTCTCGCACATTCACAGAAAACACTTTATTTGTATTATGGGTAAATACCATATCCACAAAGCTAGATACCTCCTTTTATCTGGAATTATTAAAATGTATACTATAATTTAATTAAATGTTTGCTTTTAAAAGTAGCTTGCAAAACATTTTTTGTCAGAATACTCTGATAGTTTTAAATGGCCATCACTGGAGAAAGATTTTTTTTTTTTTTTGGTGCCAGAGTGTGTAGTTACAGAATCTATGTACAAGCAGGAGCTAATTGGGTCACATTAACCAGCAAAACCTCAACCTCTTTGTGCTCACACATCGCAATCACAGATTCACAGAATCAGAGTCACTACCCTCACCCACTTAAAATAGACATGCTCATACCTAATTATCATAATCTTAATCTTTCTCTTCATTATACAATCCAGCTATTTTACACCACTCACTTATTGTCATTAAAATAAATCAGTACAGATTGTTTCATTAAGTGTTTTGTGTTGAAATTTGATACTTATTGATTAGGACTTTAGAACAAACCTTTTACTTTATGATATTAATAATTACACCTCTTCAAAGCATGACCTGTATACTCAAGTTCTCTTCTGCTTTCCTAGGTATATCTCATCACGTCTCATCCAACTATATGTTCTTTCTCACCATATCTCTTTCTTCACACATCTTTTCCCACATGCTTCGGACTCATTTTCTAGTATGAAAACAAGTTGACAGGTTCATTTAGAGGTGTGAGATATTTCTGTGATAGAAAATTATATAAAATAGATCAAACGTGAGAGTAAAATGTGCCAACCTAGGGAATGATATTGTCTTATATATTTTCTGCTTATGGTTTTATATGTAGTATCCTATTCTAGGCCTGTCTGCTTTGGTTTAAAGCAGATACTACATCAGATATCTTTGACACTTCGGTGCTGTTGAATGACTAGATAATATAATTTCCAACATGTCAAAAACTTGAAAAGATCAAAATTAACAGTGATTCAAAATTTACATAGACAGTAGAGAACTGTATAAAACATAGGGAACACCTGGTTATTTAAAATATAATCAGGCGAGTGATCTATTGTGTTACAATATCTCTCAATTTCTGAAACTGCTTCACACAGGCTGTGTCAAAACAGTGGTTGTTATGGACTCCCACTGTGACTACTACACATCCAAGTAAAATGTGATTATGCTGGTTACAGAAATATCGGTAGAACCCTATCACATGGCAAAAAAATGGTAGCGTGGACTATCACCCAGGGCAGTAGTTCGAGAACCCCCAACTCTGCACATTTTTGATGTCTCTCTTATCTAACACACGCATTTGAGGTCTACAAGTCTTTACTATCTTCTTTTGTGTTTAACAGAAGAAAGGCATTACAGTTTTTTGGAGCAACATGAAGTTGAGTAAATGATGACAAAATGCTCATTTTTTTTGGGTGAACTATCCCTTTAAATCTGTGTGTTGTGCCTGAAAGGGTCCCTTTTAGCTTTTCACACTTGAAACAGTTAACCCTGTGCTTAAATGGAATACTGGGTTATATTATTTCACTGCTCATAATTTACCTGGAGTAATCAATTAATCCTGTGTATTCATACGCTGACGTTTCACACTGTACATTACTAAACCCCAGGTTAATGTTCTTGTTTGCCTATTTGTGGCGTCAGTGTCACTAATTGGACAAACGCAGCACGCGACCTGTTTACCTAGCATTGCTAGCATTGCGCATACTCCTATTATAAAGTGCCGCCTTGCTTATTTTTCCCATAAGAGGGATTTGTAAATTTTGTAAATTGAATGTGTCTGCCTGGCTTCAGGTGTCATCCGCTTCCAGGTATTTTTAGCTGTACAAAACAGCTTGTTTTGCTGCCTGATGTTGCAGACTGGTGTTTCTTGCGATATTATTTTAAAGTATTGTCTTAATTACAAACACACTGGTTTGTGGCACAAACATTTTTACCGTTTACTGCACTTTGTTATTCTCGTTATTTCTCTACAGCGGCTAATGAATCGTGAAGTCTCGCACATTCACAGAAAACACTTTATTTGTATTATGGGTAAATACCATATCCACAAAGCTAGATACCTTAAATTTAAACCCAGCTGCAAAATATTTGCTTATGGTCTACAATTATTATTGTCATCACTTCAGTCTCCTCTAATAAAAAAAGCTCTAAAAACATCTCGTTGTCATGCCCCTGGACTCTATCTGTGTGTTTTCCCCCCTCCATGTGCCTGCCCTGACCTAGTTTTCCCATGTGTTTGATTGTTTATTGCTCCCAGGTGTGTCTCGTCAAGTCAAGTGTATTTAATGTGAGTTCGGTTCCTAGATTCTTCGTCTGGTATTGTTCATCTATCCCCTCTGCTACGTGTGCTTTCCTTTGGTTTGGATGAATAAAGACTGTGATTTGAATTATCCTTCGTCTCCTCGCTCTGTCGCAGTAGCAGCAGCAGCTTGACAGAATACCGGATAAACAGTTTAACTGCTTGTTTCCCTCCGTTTTTGTTTCCGCGTTTTACCCAGTGTTTTTTGTTTCCATTGTTCTCTATGGATCCCCTCGCCCACCCAGAATACCTCCTCCTCCTGCTGGAGCAGGGGGAGCGATGGCTCGAGGGCCATGCCAGACTGTTCCTGGTCCTCGCAAGTCTCACCAGCTACCCGGACGACGCGCTGTTCCCCGTCTGTTCCCAAGAGAATCTCGCCAGTTCCACTCCCGACCCAGTGCCCAGCCCACCATCTCCCCGCTGCGCGGAGCATCAACCCGAGCCCACCGTTGACGGAAAGCCCGAGCTCGCGGCGGCCGACAAGCCGTCGCCGCATGGAGCGACAAAGCAACGGATCACTGCGGAGCCGGAGCTGCAAGTGACGTCAGTCAAGGTGCGAGAGCCGGCAACAGACCCCGCCACGAGGGAGAATGCCGCGGACAGAGAGCTGCACCGTGGCTGAGGGTGAGCTGAGTCAGGATTTGGGAGAATGCAAAGCGGAGGAAAACTTAATTGACTTGTTTACTGACCTGCCCCCTTTCCTTCCTCCTCTGTCGGTAAACTCTGTCCCTTCCGTTCCTGAGTTTAGCCCTGAGAAAGTTCATGTTCCCATGTCTAGCCCAGAGAAGGCTCCTGTTGCCACGTCCAGCGGCCCATCTGTCCACTGGCTCCGCCGGGCTCCCTCATCCCTCCGGCTCCGCCTTGGTCTGTCATCGCCAATCCTGTGCCTCGGGACTCCGCTCCTCCTGCTGCGCCTCGTCCCTCCGGCTCTGTCAGGGGAGCTGCAAGTGACGTCAGTCAAGGTGCGAGAGCCGGCAACAGAACCCGCCACGAGGGAGAATGCCGCGGACAGAGAGCTGCACCGTGGCTGAGGGTGAGCTGAGTCAGGATTTGGGAGAATGCAAAGCGGAGGAAAACTTAATTGACTTGTTTACTGACCTGCCCCCTTTCCTTCCTCCTCTGTCGGTAAACTCTGTCCCTTCCGTTCCTGAGTTTAGCCCTGAGAAAGTTCATGTTCCCATGTCTGAGCTGCACCGTGGCTGAGGGTGAGCTGAGTAAGGATTTGGGAGAATGCAAAGCGGAGGAAAACTTAATTGACTTGTTTACTGACCTGCCCCCTTTCCTTCCTCCTCTGTCGGTAAACTCTGTCCCTTCCGTTCCTGAGTTTAGCCCTGAGAAAGTTCATGTTCCCATGTCTAGCCCAGAGAAGGCTCCTGTTGCCACGTCCAGCCCTGAGAGGGCTCCTGGTCCCAAGTTAAGCCCGGAGGCTCACAAAGGCCCCCCCACCCATCCGCTCCTGCCTCCTCCACCGCTGTCGTCTGGAAGCCCCTCTGCTCGCCCTCAGCCCACCATCAGCACGGTGCGAGCTCCAGATCTC